>NC_054708.1:75738884-76045915 GCF_016097555.1 Gigantopelta aegis
GTCTGTCTCTCTCTGTCTGTCTGTCTGTCTGTCTGTCTGTCTGTCTCTCTCTCTCTCTCTCTCTCTCTCTCTCTCTCTCTCTCTCTCTCTCTCTCTCTCTCTCTCTCTCTCTCTCTCTCTCTCTCTATATATATATATATATATATATATATGGCTTCTCCCCAACCCCTCCCAAGACTGTCCCTACTACTAGAGAGTTTGCCCCATCCCGCGCTCCAGATATTGTTCCTACGAACGTGTAATAGACCAAATGTATAATGTATGAAACAAAAAAGGTATACTTGTATCTCTGAAACTATTTAAATAATGGACTAATGTGTTTATTATTTACTTGGGTGCAGAGAGAAAATGTACGTGTGCCTTTGTGTCAGAATATATATATATATATATATATATATATATATATATATATATATATATATATAGAGAGATAGAGAGAGAGAGAGAGAGAGAGAGAGAGAGAGAGAGAGAGAGAGAGAGAGAGAGAGAGAGACAGAGACAGAGCGAGAGAGAGAGAGAGAGAGAGAGAGAGAGAGAGAGAGAGAGAGAGAGAGAGAGAGAGAGAGAGAGAAAACCCCACAAGTGTACAATATGTACATTCTAGATTATGGTAGCCCCACTCCCATGGCTAGTGATATTCAATGTTGGGATAGTAAACAACTAATATTACAATGCCAAAGGGCTAGTGAAAACAAAAGTTGTCAAATGTTGCATTTTAGTCTTATTTTTTAAAATATGAATATCCTGTAACACACTCCCACCCCACACCCCCAATCTTAGTGTGTTTAAGCTCCATCTCCCTCTTTAGGTGACATATCCGATTATTACAATTAATTAGTAAAATTTTATTTACCAGGCCCGTAGCAAGGGGGGTGGCCAGGGAGGCCACACCCCCCCCCCCCCAATAATTTGGGCTTTTTTAGTTTTTTGATAACCTTTTACATGCTGTCACAAAAGACCAAATAGTCCCAAACGCCCCATGACCCGTGTTCAACAGACGAAAATTCGGACTGAAACGTGCGCCGATGTGCACTCCCGTCTTCTACATCGGGTTACATCGTACGACGTTCATTGTAGATACCAATTTGCTGGAGGCGGACTCCGTATGCGTGCGCAGTGCCCATCGCGCTGCTCTTATTGTTGCTCTAAATCCCGACTGAATGTAAAAGTTGTAGCGAGACTAATGTATCGAGATTAACGGCGAGAGTTAAAATAACGGCAAATAACCTTTAAATCATGCCCCGGATCCCCCAAATGCCTTCCGCGCTCGTTCACCCCCCCCCCCCCCCCCCCACCCCCCCCCCCCCCCCCCCCCCCCCCCCCCCCCCCCCCCCAATAATGTCCACCATGCTACAGGCTTGTTTACTTAAAGTAAAGTAGGACTAGTGGCGTATGTATTTAAAACAATTTTAAAGAAATAATTTCCTTTTACATGGATCATGTAAAAGGAAATTATTTCTTTAAAATTATATATATATATATATGTGTGTATGTGTACAATCTGCTTCAGCAATTACCTGCAATAAAATGGTCATCTGCCATATCTGATATTTGTTTTCCTTTCTGAAAACACTGTTTAACATGGAGAATAATATAGCATTTAACCATCTCATTCGTACATTTTCCTTTAATATGCTACATAAGTGCATCTATACAACAGGTAATTTAACCCAGGTTAAAAGCAACTTAGGTTAAATATGTGTAGTCTAGTAGAAGGCATATTGATATAGATCAGTTTTCTAACAGTCGTGATATTTGCCTGCATCTCCTTTCTCCAGCTGTATATTATACAAAATTAGTTTTGTACGTATTACTTAAATTTTAATTGCAATAACAATTCCAATACAGCACAAGACTAAACAAGAAAATATCTGCATATCCACTTTGTCTAGTTATAAAACACCAATATATATATATATATATATATATATATATATATATATATATATATATATATATATATATATATATTATTATATATAACCATTATATTCTCAGGTAAGATTTTGTGTTTTATTAATAAAAATACCATGTTAAACCCTGTTATTAAAACATTTGTATATTTGTTTGATGAGGTAACACTATATTTTAGTAGGTTATAGACTGTGACATGAAAATAACTGAGGGTAGTTATTAATTCCTCCCCTAACTTAGATTATGGGAGGCAATTTAAAATATTATTAATATTCACATACACAAGGAAGCTATATATTATTCTCCTTGAACTACTCTCAGGGGCATGACGGGTAGCTAGAGAGAGATATAGCTCCCCTTATTTGACAAAGTCTGAGGTTGGCTATATTTTATTATTGCTATTTTCTTTTCGCCAGCATTCAACCGGTAAGGAAGGCCAACATCATGAGATAATTTCACAGTCTGTAAAAACAAAATCATTTCATTATTTCAAGAAAATTGTGGGTTTTTTTTAAAGAATAAAAGAATGTATTCAGTGGAAAATTTTCACTGTTGCCATTACAACTATATAATAAGAATGACAATAATAATACTGTAATTTAAAGTTGTAAAGTAACATGTTTGCAATTGTTTAATTGTTACATTCTATTTGGAAATAAAATAATTATGTTAAATCATAAAAATAATTATCATTATCTTGAATCATGCATACAAATTTATTATTATACATACAAATTATATATTTTGTAGCCCACATCATAATTATTATAATATTAATAATTATCTTATTATTTTAAACTTGTTTATTAATATTACCTAAAAATTGCATCAACAAAAATTGTATTCTGCCCAACCTGCCTCTAGTCAGGTCTCGACATATAAGATACACGGAAACACGTCGGCAATAAATATAGATTGTACTAATTCAGATTCCCGTTGTTCGTTTCTCTTATATGACAACCCGAGCAGCTATAATACTCATAAGACATGCTGCAGCTATGTGTTAGCTACAGAAAATAAATGACGATATGCAAGGCATGCAAAAAGTTAATATGATAACTTTATTCTATGTAAAACAGTAATCACTATGGCTTTGCTTCACCCCCAAAGACCCGGATGATCGGTAACTAGGCCGTGTGACGTCACGCCGGTTCCGAGAATTATCATGTTTTTGTTTTTATTAACTCTAAAATTACGCGTTTTTCATTTGTTAAAGTGTCAGTATGTGTTGGTGGTCCGGGTATGCATCTTTCCAACACACAAGGCTCTTGTTTGAGTTGACCCTACCTTTAATGAAAAGCGAAATTGAACCAGAGGTTTGCCTCCTGTATCAAACAGCTGATAAACGAAGAAGCCGTGTCGAACAAAGACTATAGGAGAAGTCTTTTACTGACACAAACCCATTGTGTAATCAATAAAAAAAAGTTTGTTTTATTTAACGACGCCACTAGAGCACCTTGATTTTTTATGTTATCATCGGCTATTGGACGTCGAACATATGGTCATTCTGACAGTTTTTTAGAGGAAACCTGCTGTCGCCACATAGGCTACTCTTTTACGACAGGCAGCAAGGGATCTTTTATTTGCGCTTCCCACAGGCAGGATAGCACAAACCATGGCTTTTGTTGAACCAGTTATGGATCACTGGTCGGTGCAAGTGGTTTACACCTACCCATTGAGCCTTGCGGAGAACTCACTCAGGGTTTGGAGTCGGTATCTGGATTAAAAATACCATGCCTCGACTGGGATCCGAACCCATTACCTACCAGCCTGTAGACCGTGGCCTAACCACTACGCCACCGAGGCCGGTCCTGAGTAATCAATAGTGCAGGGGTGGCAACACTTCATATCCGGGTGGTGACATTTTACACCAGAGTGGATAACACGGCACGCACTCACCAGTGTCTTCAATCTAATTAAAATTAGCTCCACTATTACATGTGGATCTAACAGCAGCCAGTTGGAGCTCATGTCCACCAATCAAAACCTTACTTACAGAATCATGCCAGTGATTTGAAAATAACTTGAAAACATTCCGAATTATCCTGAGGGTATACGATGTTTCATGTGAATTACGAATGCCTTATTTAGACCAGTAGAATTAATTTTAATCGAATTGCTAACAACACTGCGTAGTCTCCAATGTCCAGGTAACATTTCGTCTGTAAATAATAATTTAAATATTGACCAATCACACTTCGCCTTTTATAACATTATTTGGGAACATACAAATTTGAAAAATATCGGGCGAGTCTATTTCAGTGGCCGCAGTACAGCGAACCATACCAATGCGTACGGGGTGGGCTATCAGTCTTCAATTTTACATCAAAAATTATTTATTTATTTATAAAAAAACCCCAACCTAAATCAGTCTTCAGTTTTACATTACAAATTATTTATTTTATAAAATAAAACATGTTTTAAGGCATTCGTAATTCACACGAAACATGTCGTATACCCTCAGGATAATTCGGAATGTTTTCAAATTATTTTTAAATCACTGGCATGATTCTGCAAGTAAGATTGCAGTGTCTTTTAAAAGTTTTAAAACAAGTTCAATTACACGACCGGGCAAAGTGAGCCCAAACTTCGCTCTGACCAGACAGATAATTATCTTATTATTTTAAACTTGTTAAAATTTATAATTGATATTACCTAAAAATTGCATCAACCAAAATTGTATTCTGCCCAACCTGCAAGCCTGGAAATAAGTGTCCGGTCACGGTCATTGTCCGGTACGTATTTGTGATTTGTCACGATTTGACAGTCGCGTATTTAATATTAGCGGTCATCTTGTCCGGCACAAAAACTGCTATTTTTATTTTGTCTTAGCCGATTTCTCTATATTTTGAGAAAAAAAAGAGAGGCATATTTTGAATATTTTCCGACTAGTGTGCACGTGCACGAAGCTTACATTAGTTTTTATGGTAACTAAATACAAACGAGAAGGCATTTACGTTTTCCACGAGAAAAAACAACACACAAATTGTTTTTGTCTATTAATAGACACGCCTAATGACCTCACCTCGGCGAATCATTGGTTCAATGGTTGACACAAACGGCGTGATAATTATAAGCGTCTTTTAGCACTAAAGTTTACCTTTAAAATTAACTGACAATTAATTGATTCCGATTATAATTATTTAATGGAATGTTATTGTACCTCTAAAACGGAACGGTCACACATCGGTCATTATTAATATTATTTTGGGGGAAGAGACACCTCAACCGATTACTACAGCTGGTGTCTATTAATAGAGCGGGGCCGCGTTGCACACCAAAAAACCCACTGTGAACGCTACGCATTTCTGCTCAACTATGCACAACGAATAGATCTGCACGCAAACATATTTAAATACAAGGAAGAAAACACCCAAACGTACTACTAAAAAATTTATAACTTTTATTTCCTTGACGAATTGGCAGAAATCGCGTCTCGCGAAATATGTCTGCTGCACTTACGCTGCTTATACGGAACGCGGGTCCGATCAGAAAATCGTTAATCGGCAAATGTGTTCCGAGTGACCCGAATAGCCGACAGCACGAAATTTTTGCCCCCCCCCCCCCCCCCCCCCCGAGCGAAGTTAATTATGTCAGTAAATAACATAAAATAACAAATCAACAGAACACGTCTTATACTTTATACGGGTCAATATATATTTAAAAATAATAACAATAAAACATGAAACCGAGAATATAGTGACGTCATCGCCCGTGCATGCACAACGGATATCACGTGGTGTCCGTAAAGGTAAAGAATTTAGAATGTCGAAAAAGATAACATCTTTTTTTGATAAAACTACAAGTGTAGCAAGTACAAGTAGTAGTACGTGTGATACTAATGTCGGTAGCGAAACATCAGATTCATCCCCACAAATTACCAGCATTACAAAGAAGCAGGTTAGAACTCTACGATCAACAACGTTGCAAAAATGGATAAATGACGACTTGGTAAAAACTAATGCATCCGTTTGGTTAAAACACGAAACAAATTCTAAAGGTGAGGTGACCGTAATGAGGTGTGTCGTCTGCACACAGTTTGAGAAAGAGATACGGTGTAGTAGAGATTTCACTGACGTTTGGATAAGAGGGTCTACAAACATGCGCTTATCAAATGCTAGAGACCATTCTTCAACAAACTACCATAAACATGCATACAAACTTTACGTCAAGGACATGAACGCTAGGGGTGAATGTGTTGAACATCTTCACAATGTATTTGAACCAGACCCCCAACAACAAACGCTTGGTGACAGCTTTTGTAGTATGACTAAAGTACAAGAACTTCAACAAATAAAAAAATTTGAAATAGCATATTTTATTGCCAAAAAAGAGCTCCCATTCTCTGTGTATGAAGATTTGATTAAACTGGAAACTTACCATGGTGTAGATATAGGTGATCAAGCTTACACTAACCGTAAACAATGTGCAGAATTTGTGGACATTCATGGACAGTTTATAGCATCAAAGCTGCATGATGATCTTTCAAAAGCCAAATTCTATAGTGTTTTAACAGATGGGAGCACAGACAAGTCTGTTACAGAAAAGGAAGTTGTATATGTACTGTATTTTGATCCTTATTCTAAAAATGATGAAATTGAAGTGAAGCTTTCATTTCTTTACCTAAAAGATGTCAAAAAGGGAGATGCACCTGGAATACTTGGTGCAATTGAGGAGAGTTTTCACTCACTGGGTATCATGCCAAGTGAACTTTATTCAAAGCTTATTGGTTTTGGTGCTGATGGTGCATCAGTCAACAGTGGTAATAAAAGTGGAGTAAAAGCACTTCTGGAACAAAAAGCACCATGGCTAATATATACATGGTGTGTGGCTCACAAATTAGAATTGGCCCTGAAAGATGCCTTAAATACTACCGTATTTCAAAAGGTGGACAATATGCTGCTGAGGTTGTATTACCTTTACCATAAATCTCCCAAAAAACTACAGGAACTGAAAACTTTGCACAATTTAGTCAAAGATACATTTGAATTTGAAGAGGGCTCTCTGAAACCAAAACGTGCTTGTGGTACAAGGTGGATTTCTTTCAAGTTGTCAGCACTGCGGATGGTCCTGGATAAATATGGTGTTTACATGCAACATCTACAGCACTTAGCTGGTGACAAAAAATGTAAAGATCATAAAAAGATATGTGGTTATCTGTGTGAGTGGAATTCTAGTCGCATGCTTTTGTATGTTGCATTCTTTATTGATGTCCTGAAACCAGCAGCTATATTGTCCAAAGCATTTCAAGAAGATGTTATTGACAGTGTTGGAGTTCTACATAATATCAAGTGTTCTGAAGAATCTCTTGATCAATTGTTAACTAGGTCTTTTGAGGATCTTCCTGCTGTTAAATTTCTGTTTGGAAAGTTACAAAAGACTGATTCAGTGTACACTTATCAGGGGATAGAATTCACTAAAACAAGTTTTCTGAAGGCCACTGAAGATGTAAAATCAGCAAAGAATACCATTATAAATGCTGTACACTGTGCCATGGATTCCAGACTAAAGGGTGCCAGCAGTATACAGCTGAATAATGTTGCCACTATATTAAACACTGAACACTGGAAATCAAATGTTGATGTGGCAGGTGTAGACTTTACGGATGTCAATGTTACTGAACTGATAGAGAACTTTCAGCCTGTATTGCTGAAACAAGGATTTTCTCCAGATGCCTCTCCTCAAAATATTCTAGAGGAATGGCACGACATGGTCAGGTACACACTGGACTTTTTACAGCCACATAAAAGTTGTTACAAAAAAACCTGGAAAATTTTGTTTAACTGCTCTAAGTCCACTAAGTGGAAGAATATACTGACTTTCATTGAACTTTTGTTTTCTGTACCAGTTTGTAATGCAAAACTTGAGAGAATGTTTTCTCGCTTAAAAAGAACAAAGAGTCATAGCAGGTGTTCTTTAGGTGAGGACAGGTTAACAAATATCCTACGAATTGTTGAGGAAGGTCCCCCACTGGGATCATTTGATGTAAGCCCTGTAGTTCATCTGTGGAACCAGGTGAAAAGGAGGAGACCAAATCAGAAGAAAAGGCAAATGTACAAAAAGAGACCCCCAAAAGTAAAATACCAGAAACTAGAAACTGAAAGAAAGGAGATTAGTGGATCTGATTCGGAGTCTGGTGACACAAGTGAAAGTTTTAGTGATAATGAAAATGTATTCTGTTTATCTGACAGTAGTGACAGTTCAACATTTGAAGGTTTCCTGCCTACGGATATATAACATGAACGATATCATAAACTAGAAACCGAAATCAGATACAAGTCAAAGTTATGCTGACAACATTGTTTCTTATCTGATTCTGACAACAGTGGCTGCTTAAGATTTGAAGGTTTCTTACCAAAGTGATATTGGCAGTTGTTGATCTGAATACAATAACAATGACCATATAAGTAATTTATCAGTCATACTATAATTTCATGCATTTATTAATATTACAGGATTAATAAAAGATAAATAACATTCTAAAATTTGTAATAATTGCTTTCGATATTTACACACTGGCATGCAATTTGGTGACAGGTACATTTTAATTTGTGACAGGCACAAACTGACTGATATAGGACAGCTTGACAGGCACGGTCCAAATAATTATTTCCAGGCCTGAACCTGCCTCTAGTCAGGTCTCGACATATAAGATATACGGAAACACGTCGGCAATAAATATAGATTGTACTAATTCAGATTCCCGTTATTCGTTTCTCTTATATGACAACCCATGCAACTATAATACTCATAAGACATGCTGCAGCTATGTGTTAGCTACAGAAAATAAATGACAATATGCAAGACATGCAAAAAGTTAATATGATAACTTTATTCTATGTAAAACAGTAATCACTATGGCTTTGCTTCACCCCCAAATACCCGGATGATCGGTAACTAGGTCGTGTGACGTCACGCCGGTTCCGAGAATTATCATGTGGGTTTTTTATTAACCCTAAAATTACGCGTTTTTCATTTGTTAAAATGTCAGCATGTGTTGGTGGTCCGGGTATTTGTTTGAGCTGACCCTACCTTTTATGAAAAGCGAAATTGAACCAGAGGTTTGCCTCCTGTATCAAACAGCTGATAAACGAAGAAGCCGCGTCGAACAAAGAATTGAGGAGAAGTCGTTTACCGAAACAAACCCATTGTGTAATCAATAGTGCAGGGGTGGCAACACTTCATATCCGGGTGGTGACATTTTACACAAGAGTGGATAACACGGCACGCACTCACCAGTCTCTTTTTAAAGTTTTAAAACAAG
Organism: Gigantopelta aegis; assembly: GCF_016097555.1. Taxonomy (NCBI): domain Eukaryota; kingdom Metazoa; phylum Mollusca; class Gastropoda; order Neomphalida; family Peltospiridae; genus Gigantopelta; species Gigantopelta aegis. Next base: position 75,748,063 of record NC_054708.1, read on the forward strand.
TCCAATTACATTGATCCAGGGCTCACGCGACCGGGCGAAGTGAGCCCAAACTTCGTTCTGACCAGCCTTACTTCGCCGTGCCAGTCACAGTAAGGCGAAATCTGTGTCGCCTTTAAAAATAAAATAGTCATCACATGCAGTGTACACATTACGGATGGATGATGAAGAACTTGAGGAACACCTATTCATAGTTAATAACTGAGTGTGAAGTGTCTGAGAGTTTGAAGAGAGACTGGCGCCACAAAATCATGCGACAGGCTCACAGATACCGGTAGACTGTCTAGCTCAGACAACACCCGTGTCTGGCACTAATAATTGGCTTAAACGTGCTACTGACTGTTGAAGCGAATTGTCAGGCGAATGTGCTGGAAATTGTACAAGGATGAGGATCTAGACTATGGCGAATGATTTTTATTTTTTTAGGGAGTTTGGGTTATGCTCCACCGGAAAATGCATTGAAAAGAAATTATTCGTTTGGATCAATTTGGTCGATGTTTGTACATTTGCGGGCGATTCGGTGCCATAGATTCGAGTCCCAGAAACGGCATGGGACAATTTGTGAGGCCAGAAAGGATTTAATTATCTTCTGCGCCAGTGCATTAATATCTATATATGTAACAGTCAAACCCGACATACATACATATATAGATATTCATACATCAATACATACTAGCCAGTGCCAGGTTTGCACACGGTTTCATGCACGTAAGCGGAATCGACCGCGTAGCTTGTAGGCATATGGTTAAGTTAATTAGCATTCTTTATTAAGGATATCTCGAGGCTGCAAGTTGCGGGCGATTCGGTGCCACAGGTTCGAATCCCATCAACGGCATGAGACAATTTGTAGGGTCAGAAAGGATTTAAAGGGACATTCCTGAGTTTGCTGCATTGTAAGATGTTTCCGACTAATAAAATATGTCTACGATTAAACTTACATATTAAATATATTATCTTGTTTGGAATATCAGTGTCTATATATTATTCAGTGTGTTTCTGGTCGTCTGAATATTTCTAAGAAGCCCAAACTGGATTTTGTCTTCAAATAATTTCGTACGTACGAAAAAACAACAACCGTTTTTATGAAATAAAATGAAATTTAACCTAGTACAAATATTAGAACGATCAGAAACACGTTTACTATACAGCCACTAATATTTGATGCAGAAAAATATATTTGATATGTAATTACAATCGTTAAAAAGTCTCTGTTAGTCGATAACATCTTAAAAATTGCAGCAATCTCAGGAATGTCCCTTTACATATTCCATGCGCCATTGCGTTAATATCTATGTATGTAATAGTCAAACCTAAGATACATACAATATATAGGTATATTCATACATCAACACACACACACAAACACACACACACACACACACACACACACACGCACGCACAGAGCGAGAGGGACAGAGAGATAGACAGATGGAAATGAAAGAAGGAAATGTTTTATTTAACGACGCACTCAACACATTTTATTTACGGTTATATGACGTCATACATATGGTTAAGGACCATACAGATATAAGAGAGGAAACTCGCTGTCGCCACTTCATGGGCTACGCTTTTCGATTAGCAGCAAGGGATCTTTTATATGCACCATCACACAGACAGAATAGTATATACCACAGTCTTTGTTACACCAATTGTGGAGCACTGGCTGAATAGATAGACAGAGAGTGTGAGAGACAGAAACATAGAGGAAGACAAAGAGAGAGAGAGAGAGCGAGAGAGAGAGAGAGAGAGAGAGAGAGAGAGAGACGGACACACACACACACACACACACAGAGAGAGAGAGAGAGAGAGAGAGAGAGAGAGAGAGAGAGAGAGAGAGAGAGAGGTTCATAACTCGGTTTTCGATGAACCAGTCGTGGAGCACTGGCTGGAATAAAACACCCTAGTACATGAAGTTGGATCGATCCTGCTAGCCAGGGATCCTCAGGCAAGTGATCTATGCCCCGCTTCCCACTTCTCTAGACAACAGGATGAAAGTTCCACCAGTTATCATTTGGGATTAAAGATGTATTCTCGTCAACGGTTATTGTCAACTGTTCTCATACACTATACACATGTCGCCAGGTTTTTAATTCTTTACAACACTAGACAGTGGAATATTATTGACCAAAAAAAAAAAAAAAAAAAAAAAAAAAAAGAATGAAAGAATGAAAGAATGAAAGAAAGAAGACAGAACTTTCTGTTCTCCATAACAGCAATATATAAAATGTGATGAAGTAACACATTAAAAATGAACCGAAAGCCATAAACGTTTTGAAAACTCAACAGAAAAGCAACCATCAAATGATTCCGTTAACTAACATTCAGAAACATCTCATGACATAATATTATTGAGATATCAAATATACATTTAAATAAATAAATAAAATAAATATTAAAACAATTATAATAAACAAACCCACCACCACCAACAACAAAAATCAAACAAAGAAGGTAACATGACATTTAAAAAAAATATATAATGCAGAGTATTGAATTTAATTACAAAGTTATAAAATAGATTTAAAATTCAGACGAATAGACATCATAATTAGATTCTGGTCTGTTGGGTTTTATGTAAAATAAATGGATTTATACCTGTATTTTTGTGTGGTTGTTTAGAGGCCATACATAAGCATAGCCCGTAGAAGATATTATGTACAAAGTTATTTTGAAATTAGACCTTTAAATAAGACAATTTCGCAAATGGACAAGACAATTTTATAACTGGACAACATAATTTTGCATTTGGACATTTTCACAATTGGACATCAGAATAGGGAATAAGGCTGCGCACCGTGAAATAGTCTACATGCCAGTCAATATGCGAGGTTATACTTTTCTTCTTCAAAAGATTATGTACTACATAATACTATATTACCAGGACTGCACGTCTTTGTTATGCTGTTTTTGCTCATAATATCTAGAACATAAGACGGTAAAAATACTATATCTCTGCAACAGTAAAGTATTTTCGTTGATTTTGACGTATTTCAGCACTACTATTGATTGGGTATCGTAATTTGCAAGACCCAAAATTAAAATACAATGAAAAGACATAAACAATAAGACAAACACAAACACTTGTCATACTTCGATACTTCGTTAACATCACTTATGTTTTACACGACCATATGATATTTTAAAACATATTATATAAGGTTAAATTATCTGTATTTTTATTCTCTGGCATAATACACGTATCGTTGAAAAATGTTGAAATAAATTCTAAACTGAATAAGTTATTTATTTTTCATTTCACATACACGAAGACTACAAAAAAGCTCCCCATGATATTCGTCCTGCATATTTTATATCCATATCAAATAAGAATCGTCCCAGATAGTGTCCATCCATTGTTTTAATACAATTTGCTAAAACAAAATATTCTAAAGTCTTTTAACCTAAGAAAGCTGGTGCCAAACGGCCAATGAACACGCAAGTTGATTCAATCCGTGGGAACAGTAGGAAATCGCGAAAATTCCAATGAATTTTGCGCGTGTGTATAAAAAGTAACCTTTTCATATTTGTGTCTCGTTCTTATAGGCGAGATAAATTATAGATAAAAATGTGGTCACTTGGTTCACCGTTTCGTGGGAATGAAACAAGACGTGTGATATTTACACCCGCCAAAAATGGACAGACTAGCACATTTCTTTACCGGTGAAACTCACGCAACGTGACGAAATATTAAACATGAAACGTGTTAATTTATGTTTAATATACATATATTTCTCTTCTCACGTCGTTCATTTCACCTAATCAGATATAGGTATTTTTGAATTGTTTCACTGAGGTCAGAATTTTGAATTAGAATGTTTTAAAATGTTAAAGATAACAATCGATACTCACGCATCCATTAATTAATAAATTTATTTATTTATTTTGTTTGTATTATTTATTTATTTATTAATTTATTTTATTTATTTATTTCTGTTTGTTTTACTTATTAGGTTTTAAAATGTAACGCTATAGTAATTATGCTATTTAAAAGATTTAAAGAATATTTTTACCAGCAACTGCTGATGAAATACAAGTTTATCAGATATAAATAATAAGTAGTATCTGTACATATAAACACTGTCAAATATTAAATACACTACTAAGAACTTCAGTTGGTTTTACTCTTTTTAAGATTCATATACCTATAGGTAGTACTAAACCAAATAACTTCCGGCTGGGTAAAAGTTCGAGGTGCTTTTGATAGAGAAGTGAACACCACAAGTCCTGTGATTGGTTGTAAAAACAAATAGTTTCATCTGGGCCAAAAATATATGCAATTTTATTTCATCTAGTACCACTGTGTCAAGTAGCCTTGAGTTTGAAACATGTATGGGATACATGTAAAAAGAACTACTCGACTTTTATGCGGAACTAGGGTAGTCATAGATGCTACCCGTTATCTCAGAAATGAGTAGCTTAACCCCAAATTTTTTCTGATTCACTTTAAGGGTAAGGGTTGGTAGTATTTATATCCGCGGCGTTTATGTCCGTGGATACGCTGCAGGTATGAATTTTAGCCACGTATGTTACTTTTGTCGTCTATGGGATTTGATTTGATAGTATACACCCTTTAGATATAACCCTAGCGCCACTTGCAAATATCAGTGCGCTGGATTTAGACACCACAGATTTTGGCAATTTCCGGTTATTAGTATGTTTGTAAAGAGTTTAAAACATTATTTAAAAAAAATATATATGTTATTTTAATTGTATTCGTGTCTGTAAAAAAAATAACCTCACATCAATAATAATTATTAATCTGTGATGCCATTTAAAATAGTCACTGAGTATTTTATAATTAAACATAAGTACACAAACTGAAAATAGATGACGTTATTAGAAACATCGTGTGCGTGCGTGCGTGCGTGCGTATGTGTTTGTGTTTGTGTGTGTATGTGTGAGTGTATGTATGTGAGAGAGACGGGGGTCTCAACTCAAAGGAGAATTTAAGGGGAGACGCATCAACACCCCCCCCCCCCTCCCATTTGTGTGGCGAACTACACCCTAGATTAATTATTTCTGCTGTCATTGACTAATATTACTACCGATATTCTTTTGAGCACGTATCCCACACCCCTTTCAAAATCTTGGATCCACCCCCGTAAATAACTGATGTTTGCTCAGACAAGGAAACATTAACCCTGTAAATGGTCCTTTAACAGCCGCGTACTGATATGCATGCAGTGGGCTGTATCTAGTGGAGGAGACAAGGGACGCAGTTGTCATAACCCCGAAAAATATGAAAAACTTATCTCTTTATGTTAGTTTAAAGCGCCCTTTTTGACTAGCTGAAAAAGTTAAAGTTTGTTTTGTTTAACGACACCACTAGAGCACATTGATTTTAATCATCGACTATTGGATGTCAAACATTTGGTAATTCTGACATATATTGTTAGAAAAGAAACCCGCTACATTTTTTCATTAGTAGCAAGGGATCTTTTATATGCACCATCCAACAGACAGGATCGCACATACCACTGCCTTTGATATACCAGTCGTGGTGCACTGACTGGAACAAGAAATAGTCCAATGAGCCCACGGACTGGGATCGATACCACACCGACCGCGCATCAGGCGAGCGTTTTACCACTGGGCTACGTCCCGCCCCGACTAGTTGAAAAAGACAATTACATATATATATTTTTTACTGCCCACTCCCCTGTTTTACGTAACTGGCCCTCACCTAATTATGTTAGCTAAACAGGTCTGCCCTGATTCAGCCAGGCAGGGCTCTGTAACGGGCTCGCGTGCCGGGTCTGGGAAAGCGAAAGGAGTATCGCCGTGGGAGAGATGGTTAACTGTTGGGGCGGTTTCTACCCGGTTGAAACTGAAACGAAACGCCGCGGCAATTATCCAGTGCGACTTACATTTTTAAAATTCCGAACACAAACAACGCAAATCTGTACATCGTTTCAGGAACTACTGTATATTATTACGTGTGGGTTTTTTAAGAGAGAGAGAGAGAGAGAGAGAGAGAGAGAGAGAGAGAGAGAGAGAGAGAGAGAGAGAGAGAGAGAGAGAGAGAGAGAGAGAGAGAGAGAGAGAGAAGAAAGGAAGATACAGATAGAAAGATAGACGGACGGAGAGAAAAACAGAGAAAAAGACACAGAGAAAGAGAAACTGGGGGGGGGGGGGGGGAGGGACATAGATGCCATATAAGTATAACATACATGCGCATTTCTACCATGAAATGAAAATAGCAAAAACTGAAACAATATAAACAATAACAACAGCAAAACAAGAAATTCCAAAACACCCCCAAAACCACAAACCCCCCACAAACAAATAAACAATAAACAAACAAATACAATTCAACAACAAAAAAACCTCTAATAAACAACAACAACAACAACAACAACAACACACAGCAACAAAAGAAACAAAAGAACATGTATGAGTGTATGTGTGTGCGTGTGAGTATGCGCTATTTTCGTTATATTTCACACCACTTTTCAAACCAACTAATACCTGTACAGTTATGTTGTTTTCAAAACAAAATTCTTTTGCGCCATGTTTAATTGTTTAAAAAGAGCATCTTCACCTAGTTTGATTTCTAAAGATTCAAGTCCCCGCCTGGTATCTGTGACTAAAATACTCTTTTGATGTCGACAATGAAACAGCAAATAATAGACCGCGGTTATGTCGTCTGTGTTGAAATTGTCGAAACTCAATACAGGTAAATTAGGAGATATCACCTTCTTAGCACCTGCACGCTTTGTAGAAAAATATAAAACTTTGCGATTATTGTTTGGGCTGTTCCAAAAACAGCCATGTATAAGGGGGTAAGCGAGAGAGAGAGAGAGAGAGAGAGAGAGAGAGAGAGAGAGAGAGAGAGAGAGAGAGAGAGAGAGAGAGAGAGAGAGAGAGAGAGGAGACTTAGACACACAGAGAAGATGGATGAACAAATACTTTTGGGAGGGAGGGGGAGGGAGGAAGAAAATATAGGGGAAAAGAGCTTGAAGATATAGACAGAAAGATAGAGAAAAAGTAAGAGAAAGAGGGAGTAGGAGAGGGAAAGAGAGACTGAGATATAACGAGAAAAAGAGAGAAAGATAAAGAGATTAAGAGATTTGAAACAGAGAAAAAGCTAGAAAGAAAGAAAGAGAGAGAGAGAGAGAGAGAGAGAGAGAGAGAGAGAGAGAGAGAGAGAGAGAGAGAAAGAAGGAGGAGACTAAGACACAGAGAAGATGGATGAACAAATACTTTTGGCGCCCATATTGGCACAGACTATGAAAGTGGCAATCCTCTAACAGACGGTATTGGAACCATTTATCGTGGTCAAGACCAGCTCCCCTCTGTAGGCAAGGTCCCCAACAGTGAGACATGGCTGCATACGCTCAACTCTCTTTCATAACATCTTTTGGAATCGGTCTTGTGTAGAAATATTGAATATGCTAATGACATAACGCTAGTCATCTTGTATGTTACGGTTGTTATTACACACTTTTTAACATTTTATATTCTTTGGGTGTATTATTGACAAGTAGATTATCACAAGATATCGTCAGTTTTCTCAACAGAAAATAGAAAGTGAAAGAAAAAATGGAAAGAAAAACAAATAACACAAAAACCTAACAAAAACATCTAACTATTAATACTAATTTTAAATTTCATAGATTTTAAATTGCATGTCATTCCATGTTTATAGCATCAGTTGTATGCTCGTCTGTTGTAAAATTGTCGGTTATTCAATAACACATGTTCTACAAAAGCACACAGAAAGGAAATTTAGTTTGTTATGATAAGCAATGGACCATATAAAAAGGAACAAGGAAACACAAAAACAACTCCACACAAATTTAAATGAAACCCAACGTTAATATTCTGTTATTCAAAATTTAAAACTTATTGTGCATATAAAATAAATTGTCATTAATGCACATTGATAATGATATTAATAATTATTATTATTAAAAAAAAAAAAAAATTTTTTTTATGATAATAATAATTTTAAGGGAAGAAAAGAAGAAGAAGAAGACGAAGAAGAAGAATATGATGATGATGATGACATTAAAGTAATGATTATTATTATGATCATTATTTATTTGCTTATAATATAACACTAATAATGACGAAGAAAAAGTCGATGATGATAATCATAATAATGAAAATAAAAATTATAACTTTAATACAAAGACGTTCTTGCACCCCTACTCCATTTCATATAAACTTTTTTTCCAGTGTTAATATAATTTTTAAATATAATTTTTTAGCACTTATAACAATAATCTTACTTGGGGGATGACAGTCAAAACTGTACGACCTATCCATCGTGGACCGCTCTGTTCGTCTAAGACCAAAGACGCCGCTCGACAGGTGAGTCTCAGGTATTAGTCCGCCGGCTTGTTAATTGGCTACGACTCGGAAGGCTATAGCCATCCCTTATATAACATTTGAAAATCTCGATCGCGGGCTTTGCCTCATTGAATTCTTTTATGTAGTTTTTTTTGTCTTTTATTATTGAATGAATGTTTTTTTTATGTGTGTGCGTGAACTACCGCTAGTTGTTATTTGATAGCGGAGCTATCTTTTACATCTGTTCTGAGTGTAAAAGCTAATTTCGATTACCGATACAGAGTATATGAGCTTGATGATGTATGAACTTGTATTTTACATTTACTGGTGACAGATACACCAGTTGGTAAAGAAAAAAACGCATCAGAGTCGACCCCTTTCTGGTTAACTGTGTCACTTAATTTAACACCCATTATGTTAGACGTTTCATTATAAACAACTCCTGTTATAATAACTACTCTATTTTAATTAATATCTATTTATCTTAACTATGTCAGCTAAAACCTTTATGTTAACTAGTTTCTTTGAAGTAACTCCCGTTTTTTAACTACTTCAGTTGAATAAACATCTATTTATCTTATTGTTTCAGTATTTCAGTTGAATTAAGTCGCTCTAGCTATTTCTGTTAAATTAACCTCCTTTTGGTTAATTATGTCAGCTAAAGTAACTCCCATTAAATTCGTTTTTCCAGTTGAATTAATTTGTGTTAAACATTTGAACTGAATTAACTCTCAGTGTATTTACTATATATGTCTGCCGAAATAAAACTATATCAGTTGAAGTAACGATTCTAATTTCGTTTAAGATGAAGCAGGACCTGTGTTCATGCTCTCTGGAGTTACCCCCCCCCCCCCCCCCCCACACACACCTGGGGGGACTCATAACAACGTATGGAGTGTTGTTGGAATACCGCGTCGCGTACACCGGGTCACGGGCGACCGTGACCTTGGTGTACGGCGACCCGGTTCCAACCAAGAAGAGGAGGACGAGGAAGAAGAGGAGAAACCCGCCAGGAACGGTTCGGGGGGGGGGGGGGGGGGGCAACCCCGGTGGCTAAACCACCGGCAGCGGCTCCTTCTGCTTCGCCGTTACCTGCAGTTTCGACCGAGAAGAAGGAAGAGAAGCCAGTTTCGACCGGCCCAGCTGCTACTTCGGAGGCGGCCCGAGTCCACGAGTCTATGGAAACTAGACTCGACTTAACACTTCGCCACGTCACACTCTGGATAGCATTGATGTGTCACCAATTTTACCGGTGTCACCAATGGCTATCCCGGACCGCCAAGGAGCTGTTGGAAAGCGCAAGGCAGATATGGCGACAGCGGTTACCAAGATCAGAACACCGCCAAAGCAACCTCCGCCACCACCTGAAGGTGCAGAGTCCGGCGAATCCATGGACTCCTGGACTCTGCACGGGAAACTTGCTCGCCGCTATTCCAGGTGCGTGGTAATCGACGTGCCGGACATCAAACGTCTCTTGGCAGTGCCTCGATGTCGGAACTTCGAGGACATCCCGAACGGTGAAGGCGAATACGAGATGCACCCAGTGACCTTCAAGGATGGGCGGTCAGCTGTGAGTATTACCCACCATCTGGACAACCGCTACAGCCAGGCTCTACTGTTCGCAGAAATGGACAACATTTCGATACATCGCCTGATGAAGAAGGTGTTCAGCAAACAGTATCCTGTGATCACTAGACTGCTAGCGAAGCCGGATATACACCAGCTGATCCCCCATCTGGACACTAGGGTGTGGCTCTCCTCCCCCTAGTCAACCTTTTTCTCCGTGAGTACCAACCTCCTTTATTGGGCTAGTTAGACTTTAAACGTTTTGGAAGCAGTTCAAAATTCTTATGTTTATTTTTTTATAAGTAGTCTAACGCATTTTACTTTGGCGCCCGTTCAATTGCTCAAAATCACTTTAAAAACTTTTTGGCTGAGCAGTCTTAACTATTTTGGGATAAATTTTAGAGTCCGGACATGTTTTTGGATGCAGTTACTCTTTGTAGACTTAGGTAAATTACAGGCTTCACCGAGGAATCGAAATTCAGCCAATCAGAGCACGGCTCCCACTCGGTGTACTTCAAGTTTGCGAAGTGTCTGCTATTTGGTCCGCGCTCGCGTTGACCTTACTAAATGGCTTTCTTCCAAATTCCGCCCACCTCAAACTTACCCCCCCCCCCCCTGCTCCGGAGTTAGTCACTGGCGAAGTCAGAGGCTAAATCCGTAGTGGGCGTGCCTGAACCCTCGTTCATAGGGGCACGTTAATAGAGTTTCCCGTTCCCGTTGAAGTAACTCCCTTCATGTTGGGTATCTCCATTGTATTAACTTCCATTCTATTAATGACTCCAGTTGAATTAACTTCTATTCTGTTAAAGATTAACCTTATAGTAAAATTATTAATTATGCGCTATGTGGCTTAAATAATCAATTTTACTATACACTTTGTACTGTCAATAAAGAGTCACAGTGTGATTCCTACATATGATTTCAAGTAAACGTCGCGAGGTTTCTTAACAAACACCTACGCTACAAGTTTCCAAGTTTCCAAGTTTATTTATTGCCTTAAGTTTTACAACTCATCAGCATACATAATACATACACTATGTACAGTATACTGGTGAGGAGTGATTTTTGCAGAATGTAGTAAATGTCAAAAACACAATACAAATATAACTACACAACATAAAACTAGATTAAATCAAGTTATTTCTTAAATTATTTGCCCGAATTAAATATTTCCAAAGGTTATTGAGCACTTTAATGTTTTCAGTAGTTAGTAGTTGAATTAGCTAAACATTCCAAATTTAATTCGAAAACGAGCATGACTTATCGTTATTCATATGTGACGTCATTTTAGACAATTTTCAGTACGTACACTACACAGACAACAGCAAAACTCGCACGAATTACGTCACTTTGGAATGGAGTTAACTCATGGTCCTTTAAAAAAAACATTTTAGCTAAAAAGCAATTTGAAGGCATAATTAATAAAACAGAAATAGCAAGTACTGGAATTGAAAACATTTGTAATGTCATCTCCTTATATTTGTCTATGTAACTTAGCAAAAAGAATTGGGGTCTGGTTTTAACTTTGCTTCATTATAAGTTTGTTTGATTTAACAAACTAGTCTGGTCAAACGGATATATTGTCCTGTAAATATTTCCTCGGGAGTGGCTGTTCTCTTATAGATTGTTATCTGTGGTCATCAATACACGGTCTTCACAAACAAAGCACACATTAGTGAGACTCTCAAGAGAATGTTAAAACAGAGAATTCTTATTAACTGAATTTGCAGATAATTCAACACTAAAAATGAATGAATAAATGAATGTTTAACGACACACCAGCACGAAAAATACATCGGCTATTGGGTTTTAAACTATGGTAAATGCAAAAAACAATGTGAATTCAACAGTAATTTTAGATGGAAGAGTGAAAAGCCTCCATGTAGTGTTAAGTACATTAGAGTTTTATGCAAGATTTTTTAGTCCTTAAGATTAATGCAGACACATCAAAACTAATATGGATACGTTCTAAGAAAAGAAATACATATAAATTATGTAAATAGTGGCATTTTGATTGGACACAGACATTTTATTTATTAGGTATAAAATTTAATTTCGATTAACTAAATTCAATAAAAAATATAAAACATTTAGGCCAGTAGAACCTTAACACCATTAGGTAGAACTATAATATTAAAGAGCCCGATTTTACACAAACTAAATGATTTATTTTCAACTATTTCTAATCCACCTAGTGATGATATTTTCAATATATTCATAATAGTTTCTGGAAAGATATATCAATGGCGTGGGGTTCATATCTTAATAAATGCAAGCCTAAAACTATGTCTGAAGAGATATTGTCTGAATATAAATGTATTTGGAATAGTAATGATATAAAGATAAATGGAAATTTATAGGGATTGGTTTGAGGTAAGAATAAAATGTATAAACGATTTATTAAAGGGACAGACCCTAGTTTTTAAACACTAAGGAATATTTTTAATTTTTTGAACTGTTTATGATTACTGAAATCAAACATTACTCATATTTTATTGTTTAGATTATCCATTTTCGTACAACTGAAGTGTTTCTGGTCATGCTGGTGTTTCTAATACCACAAAATGCATATTTTTCATAGTTTTAAAAACGCACGTGCGTCTGAGAAGTAACGATTAATGAGTCACGTTTTAATCTATTTTTCAGAGTATTTCAACGTCACAGCTTCTTGTTTCACTCTGTTGTGTTCAAACTTGTTACAGGTTTGTAAATTAACTTAAATTGTAACTTAGTGTCCATTTTTACGGGTTGAAACTAGAATATATGTGGAAAATATGCCTTAGTGTTTAAAAACTAGGGTCTGTCCCTTTAAGTAATAAGGATCAAGTTTTACTTTACAATGAATTTAACTTACCAAGGTGTTAATAAATTATTAAATTATTACTTTTCAACATCAACACACAACTTAAACTCGGGAAATAAAATTAAACAATTCTTTTCGGAAATATAAATACAATTTCATTACGGTAAACCGAAAGCAGTGGACTATGTTGGTTTCAGTTTAAAATAATTCATAATATACTTCCAGTAAATACATATCTATACATAATTGGTTATAGTTCTTCTCCAATGTGTTATTTGTGTAATCTAAAACTTGGTACAATGACCCATTTAATTTGGAAATGCACGCTAGACAACTCTATTTGGACTGAATTTCAGAACTGGATTCATATAAAACCTAGCAGTAACATTAAGTTTCATCAAGAAAATGTAATTTGTGGCTTTAAAACTAGAAATAATGATGCTATTAATGCAATTATATTAGTCACAAAACACAATATCGGAATGCGTATGTAGCCAGTTTGAACTGGATCCAGAAAGAGTTGACTGACTACTATTATATTACAAAGACTATAGCTTTTTCTGCTTGTAAGTTCGATAAATTCACCAAATTTTGGTGGGTGTGCCACAATTTATTTAGAAGTTAGTTTTGTATTTTTACTGTCTTGTCTATGGGAGGACAGCCACTCCCGAGGAGATCCTTCACTGAAGATTGCGTCCCTCTTACACAGCCACAAAGAGGACTGCCACTCATAGACTATTTTTCTAAATCAAACCTACACACGGACATTCATTAGAATTAGTACAGTTTTGAGAGGCTCGCATAGTAAAATTTTAATTATATATCACGAATCTGTATTTTTACGAATAAATAAGTATATGTATGTATTTACATAAATTTATTTATTATTGCAATTAACATATTTATTTTCAATCATCTTGTCACGTGTATGTTTCAAATTGTTTATATGTGTATTCCTCCTATGACGTTAAGCAATGGCACGAGTTTTAATTAATTCTTATATTTTTCTTCATGTTACTTCATTTATTTCGTAAATATTCATATCCGCGTGGGTCACGAATAGCAACCGGGTTTTTGATAGTACCATGGTAGTAGTAATACCCCCACTATGGGACATATCGATTACACTATTGCATCATCCAAGATGGCCGCCAAACTGCGCAGCAGGGGATGATGCAAGATGACGAAATCGCTGACGTCACTAGGCCCCGCCTCTAGAAGGGTGTGTACACGTTCATTGTAAGAACTGATACAATACTGACATCCCTAGGCCCCGCCTCCAGAAGGGTGTGTACACGTTTATTTTAAGAACTGGTGTAATACTGACGTCACTCTTACAGTGTACATTCCAGTTTTTATTTTAAAAACCGAGGTAATGATCAATACAGTAGTTTATCCAAATGTGTATTTGAAGACAATGATTACTTAAAAGACACAATGTTAATTAATATCACTCAACCCTTTTTTTATTATATAGCAGCTTATTAAAGAGACCATTCATCGCACCCAACAAAGACTTCCGAACGTTCCAGCATTCAGTTCATTCTGGAGGCGGGGCCTAGTGACGTCAGTATTGCATCAGTTCTTACAATGAACGTGTACACACCCTTCTAGAGGCGGGGCCTAGTGACGTCAATGATTTCATCACCTCGCATCATCTCCTACTGCGCAGTTTGGCGGCCATCTTGGATGATGCAATAATGTAATCGATATGCCCCATAGTGGAGGTATTACTACTCATGGTAAATTATGCATCTGAAAAAAGTAATCCCGGAGTCTTGAATAGATTTGATATAAGAAAGGGCCTGCCATTATTCGTTCACCGAAATGAGTACTCTTGAAAGGGTGCGTAGGTGAACTGAGATCCAGAGATATAATTGTATTTGATAAAAGTCGGGTACTGGTAATCTGGGATGAAATGGGCATCTCTTCCATCCACTAGAAAGTTTCTTATCGAGTGTTGCTCCTGCTCATAGATTACGATCTTAAGACCACACCATCTGTTGTGGAGTGTTCTTTGGTTACGTCGTATTTGTAAATCTAACCTGCCGCTCTCTCATCTGATCCAACTCTTGGTGTAGAAGACAAAAGCCTGGATGACCACACAATCTTCCCGGCATCACCAATGCTCTATTGATCACCTGCCAGGCAGGCGCAACATCCGCATTACGGCGTATCATTGCACGTTGGCATGGATCGTATAACGATATACTCGATAGAGTTGCCAAGTCTAAATAACAGAATTTAAAGAGATCGATTAGTTTTCGTCATTATTGACAAGTATCACGAAAATCTTGTGTTAAAACCCCCAAAAGGCCATATCGAAAGGCTGACAACTAGAATTGTCTATGTCAAAAGTTATGAATTAAAAAGCGCAGGTTTTTACTTCTAAGAATTTTTTTAAAATCATAAAAAAAGAAAGCAAGTTTATTTATTTTATTCTATTTTATAGCTTTGTATTAACTCCTAATACATGTATGTTCCTATGTTTAAATACTTAAAAAAAAGAAAAAAAAGAAAAACAAAACGAATATTAGTTACAGTCAACTCTGCCTTTTTTGACCACCTGTATTCAGATGACACTTGTTATTAGCGGTCACCTGTCTTAAATGGTCACTTTCTTTCGGATGACTTTCAATATTTTCAATTGAAATTTGCTGTAAAAGTGATAACTGGAAAATCGGACCAATATCCTAAGCGGGCACTTTTGGCTGCTGCCTTGAGTGTCCAATTAAGATAGGTTTGACATCCAGCGTGCTTCGATATTAATTGGAATTAAGCACTGGAATAAATTAATATGAACTAATTTCGTTACGTGTGCTATCGGGATACGTGTTGTCGTCATGGTATTGCAATTAAGGAAATTGCGTCTTGTGTTCACACAACTTTAAAGTCTGCATTCAAGTCTTCAGAAGTCTCCAGACTTCAACAACATATTTATATACCCAACAAACTTAAATAAAGGCTAATATACATTTTAGGCATTTTTCTTTAAATATATTACATAACAAACAATAACAACAACACACGCACCGCCATTAAAAAAACAACAAAAAAACAAACAAACAAAAAACAAAACAAAAAAAACAAAAAACCCCACTGTTATAAGGTGTCGACTTTGTGGCGTGTGTTCTTAAAACTTAATGAACTCACAAAATGACAAGGATCGTTATTAACCAACGGGTAACGAACGTGCGATCCCCCACCCTACCCTCCGATAGGATCCTCACTGTTATGGAGATGAAATTAGTTTTTGTTTAACGACACAACTAAAACACATTAATAAATTACTCTGTTAAGCTATTGGATGTGAAACATTATATTATTTTGACACATTCTTGAAGTTAAATCAGCTACATTTTTCTATTAGCAGTAAGATAATTTTTACTTGCGCTTTCACACAAACAGGACAACAAATACCACGACCTTTGATATACCAGTCGCGGGGTTACTAGCTGCGACGGGACCCCTCCCCCAATTAGTACGTACAGAGCTGTCGATCCCTCGATCTTACCAAAAACATAGACCGCATTAATCTATTTAATAACAGTGACATCGTGTTTCTATCGGAATGCTGGTTAAATGTGAACACCAATATAAGTCTTGAAGGTTATACCAGTGTGGTAGTGCCAAGGAAGAGGTGTCGAGGTACTATATAAAGAATATTTAAATGATAATATTGAAATTTTAAACATGGAACACGATAGCATAATTTGGATAAGATGTGATAAATCGCTGTTTGTTGACAATGTAGATAATTATTTATGTTTTGTATATTTACCACCAGATCGAAGTGAGTTTTATACAGTATATGATTGTGACTTATCCCAAACATTGGAAGAAAATATTATATTTTAAAGATCAGGGGCATGTTATACTGATGGGCGATTTTAATGGGCGTGTTGGCCAAGAGAGTGATTTTATAGAAAATGATAAAGCATTCTTTGATGATATCGGCTGCGTTCCTAAGCTATTTGATTACGAGAGCGATATTTACTGTAAAAGAAACTCGGAAGATGTGATAGTAAACATGTGTATAGCGTCTGGTGTAAGAATAGTAAACGGCAGGTCGGCTAGTGACTGCACCGGGAAAATCACATTCTATAACAAAAACGGAACAAGCTTAATAGATTATTGTATTGTAGATAAATATTCTTTAGATGTTATACACGATTTCTTTGTTGGGGATTTTAATATTTACTCTGATCATGCACCTATATTCATGTTATTAAGAAAACAAGATGGCGTAAATGAATCAACGTGTACTTGTAAAAGTGGTAACAAAACATATATATACGAGTGGAATACTGATAAAAAAGAAACAGCGCTTAACAATGTTACTTCTAAGCAAAACGAACTCAGTGCATGCATTGATGATCTTATTCTTAATAAAACTTCTGTTAATGAGTGCGTTAATAACTTGACAGTGATGCTACACGATATTTTTGACGAGACCTGTAAGCGCGAAACGCGAACGGGTAACAACTGCTCAGTACACACAAACACACGCGGTATTGTTCATGAATACAAGCCTTGGTTCAATGAGGAATGCACAAAGTTGTATAATAGGTACAGGTATACTCTCCGACAATTCAATTACAATCGTAGCCATCTGAATAGATTCAAATTATCAGAAGCTAAGAACAAATACAAGTTATTACAAAAGAAACTGTGTTCATCTTACCTGATGCAAGAAGGAAATATGATTGGTACTCTCAGGTACTCTCAGGAAAAACAAACCCAAAGCATTTTACAAGAAATTTAATAAATCTAAAAAAAAGGCATAACTGTAACATAACAATAGACGAATTTGTTAAATACTTCAAAGACCTCGTTGGTTCTAAGCAAGACGATAATACACAAGGAACGAACGATTGCACTGATCAAGACAATCAAGCCTTGTATGAAGAATTAGACAGTCGAATTACTGAACAAGAGATCCTATTTGCGTTAAGTAAAGTTAAACATAACAAAAGCCCCGGAATAGATGGTATATTATATGAGTTTTTCACGGAATGTAAAGATATAATGGTACCTATTCTCTGTTAACTTTTTAATGTTATTTTAGATTCGGGTATCTTTCCAGAGAACTGGTGCAACGGCACTATTATCCCCATATTTAAAAAGGGTGATAAAAACGATGTAAACACTTATAGAGGTATTACTCTCCTAGGCCACTTAGCAAAATTGTTTACCTCAATTTTAAACAATAGATTACTCAATGTGAGTTCAATCTACAATATAATATCTGATGCCCAGTTTGGCTTCAGGCCTGGTTTCAGCACAGTTGACGCTATTTTTGCTTTACATAGTCTTATAACTCTTACGCTCGGCAATAAGAAAAGACTATATTGTGCCTTTATTGACTATAGTAAAACATTTGATACTGTTGAACATAAGACATTATGGCTAAAAATTTATAAATTAGGATTAAATAGCAAGCTTGTAAATGTTGTAAAATCATTGTATGGTCAGATCAAATCATGTGTTAAATATCAAGGGAAAATATCTGAATCGTTCTGGTACAAATCTGGTCTAATTCAGGGAGAAGCCCTCTCGCCATTTTTATTTTCTTTATTTGTCAATGATTTATAAATGGAACTGTTAAATACCAAGGACTGTCTATACCAGTTAAATAAGCTTCACCTCTGTCTTCTAATGTACGCCGATGATACAGTATTGTTCTCTGAAAGTGTACATGAATTGCAGAGTATGTTAGACACTTTGTATATATACACAATTGAGTGGAATTTAAAAGTAAATATTAATAAAAGTAAAATCATAGTATTCAGAAAAGGTGGAAATGTGAAACCTGAAGAAAAGTGGACCTATCACGAACAAACTTTAGAAAATGTCGATAGTTTTAACTACCTGGGAGTCTGTCTTCATTATAATGGAACATCTAACACCTCTCAGAAGATAATATGCAACCAAGCTATGGCTGCTTTATTTGCTAAAACTAGTAACTATTTTTTAAATGCAGTAACCTTACTATCATTGTTTGATACATGTATTAGTAGTATTTTAACTTATGGGTGTGAAGTGTGGGTTTTTAACAAAGCAAACAGCTACGAGATTCTACATTTGCAATTTTGTAAACGTATTTTAGGCGTGAAACGGAGCACTACTAATATGATGGTGTATTATGAATTAGGCCGATCACCTCTGTATATACGTAGGAATATACGAATTGTAAAATATTGGATAAAGTTGTTGAATACAGATAACTGTATTTTAAAAGAGTGTTATACCGCCCTCTATGACGAGTGCATAAGAAAACCACGTACCATCAACTGGGTTAGTCAAGTACGAGACCTCCTTCTCACTAATGGTTTTGGCCATATATGGTACAATCTAAATGTAGAAAATATCAGAACATTTTTATCATTATTCAAGCAGAGAATGACAGATCAATTTATTCAGGCTATGTTTGCTGTATTTAATAACTCTCCAAAGTGTCTCCTATACAAATTCATTGTTAATAATTTTTGTCTGCAACCTTACCTTCAGAAACCTATCGCCCTGAAATATAAACGTATTTTGAGTAAATTTAGACTTTATGCACATATTCTCTCCATAGAAACAGGCAGATACCATCATATCGATAGAAGCAATAGGATATGTAATCTCTGCAACATGAATGTACTAGAAGACGAATATCACTTTGTTCTAGTTTGTCCGTTCTACTATACTATAAGAGATAAATATATTAAAACTTATTATTATAATAAACCATCAACTCTGAAATTAACACAACTACTGTCCACCAATAACTCAAGAGAGTTAATTAAACTGTGTAAATACTTGATAACTGCTACCACACATAGAACAGACAACCTTGATTTATGAGTATGTTTTTATTTATGTATTTATTTCATTACTGTATTTTACTATCGACTGTGATAACTTTTAACAGGTCTATCCTGTAGACCTCATCATTCCCCGCAATGTGTACATTGTATTATTTTATTGTAAATATGTTTGTATGCCTATAAAATGTATATTTTTTGGCAAATAATAAACTACTGTCAGTTACCACCCAAGACCTGATGCAAGCACACTACCCACCGGGCCACACACAACACAAAGGGTTCCAACAGTCACGTTCGATCTGCTACGACCTCGAATTTTCATCTTCGGTAAATAACGTGAAAGGAATTAATCCCCGTCGTGATGGTGTTCTTTTATCACAGGTATAAACCACTTATTACATTTGTTATAAGCGTTTATAAGGTTCCTGCGACTAAATGCAAGCATTAACTTCGATTCTTGCATTCCGAAATTTAGCAAAGATGAAGCAGGACGTGTGTGCCTGCTCTCTCGAGCTACCCCCCCCCCCCCACCTGGGGGGACTCATTGCTTCATACGGGACGTTACTGGAATACCGCGTCGCGTACACCGGGTCACGGGCAACCGTGACTTTGGTGTACGGCGACCCGGTAAAGAAACCAACTAGGAGGAGAAGGAGGAGGAAGACGGACGCGCCAGGGGCGGACCGGGGGAGGTCAAAACCGGTAGCTCAACTACCGGCGGCGACTTTTCCCGTTGAACCCCCCAAGCCCAAGTCAACACCAGCGAGGCCAGCTGATCCAGCTTTGCAGGATACAGTCGACGACTCGCCAGTGGCGGACACGGTCCCTAACCAGGCCCAGATGGAGTCGCCACCATCAACTCCGACCACTTCAACCCCCGGGATTCCAGCGATGCCACCCCCACCCAGGAAGAGTGGCGCTGTAGAGACCCAGGCCCGACTGGTACTCGTTGGAAAACGAAAGGCGATGGTGTCACCAGGCGACCAGACAGCCAAGCCAAGTCCGCCGATACAACCGCCCCCACCTACATCATCTCCAGTGAACGACCAGCCCCCTGAAGAACCTTGGTCACTGCAGGCCGGCAAGCTACCAACACGCTACTCCAGGCTGGTCAAGACCAACATTGGGGATGTCCGTGAGCTCCTTTGTGGACCAACTCCGGAGTCCTACCAACCTCTGCCACGAACTGAGGGAGAGTTCTCGGTGCGTAGGATCACGATAAACGATGGGCGAGGGATCTGCCTTACCGTTCGCCGGAAGGGACTTTTCAACCAAGGGATGCTTCTCGATGAAATGGACAACCCGACCATCCACCGCGTCATCAAGACCGTTGCCGGGGATGACTACCGTCCAATCACCGAGAGCATCGCCAAGTCCGCAAACCGGTACGCCCTCACCCATCTGGACTCGTCCCTATTCATCGCCTCACCGTGACGACATCCCCGCTAACAACCTTTCCTAGGACAGGTAACAACCTCTTTTTTTGGGCTAGTTAGACTTTAAACGTTTTGGAAGCAGTTCTAAATTCTTATGTTTATTTTTTTATAAGTAGTCTAACGCATTTTATTTTGGCGCCCGTTCAATTGCTCAAAATCACCTTAAAAACCTTTTGGCTGAGCAGTCTTAACTATTTTTGGTTAAATTTTAGAGTCCGGACATGTTTTGGATGCAGTTACTCTTTGTAGACTTAGGTAAAATACAGGCTTCACCGAGGAATCGAAATTCAGCCAATCAGAGCACGGCTCCCACTCGGTGTACTTCAAGTTTACGAAATGTCTGCTAGTTGGTCCGCGCTCGCGTCGACCTTACTAAATGGCTTTATTCCAAATTCCGCCCACCTCAAACTTACCCCCCCCCCCCCCTCCTGCTCCGGAGTTAGTCACTGGCGAAGTCAGAGGCTAAATCCGTGGTGGGCGTGCCTGAACCTTTGTGGATAGGGGCACGTAAAAAGAGTTTCCCGTTTCCCGTTAATTTCATTAACGCGGGATTATCTCTTCCAATATCGACACAGTTGGTGGCACCATTTTTTTCAGGCGATAAAATGGAACTCGTGAGACGTTGTCGCAAATTAAAAAAAGTACCGACTTGCGCAATGCACTTCAGCTGTGAACGAGCCATTACTGTTTAGAAGCCGCAAATGGGATTCCTATCGCACAGAGTGCACGCGTTACACACGTGTGCATAACGCTTCAGTTGAACGTGCATTTTAATGTGACCTGTATGTACTAACGTTAGAAAATAGAGACTTTAAATGTGTTACTACGTACAGTAACATATTTCATGCTGTCACAAAAGACCAAATAGTCCCAAACGCCCCATGACCCGTGTTCATCAGACGAAAATTCGGACTGGAAACGTGCGCCGATGTGCACTCCCGTCTGCTACATTGGACGACGTTTGATTGTAGTTACCAATTTGCTGGAGGCGGACTCCGTGTGCATACGCAGTGCCAATCAAGTTGCTCTTATTGTTGCTCTAAATCCCGGGATGGATGGGGACAGTGCGGTGACGTTGCTCCGGTTCCGCCTAAAAAACGAGCGACGTACGGCCAGTCTTAAGTCGACAATCAGCCAGAGTATCTCTTACCAACAGCTTGTTGCCAGCAGTAATTACCGTTCTAGTCTACTGGGTCTGGGAATTAGACTATTTGTTTTTGTAGTTTTTTTGTAGGTTTTTTTTTGTATTTCTGTTTGTGTGCTTTTTATGGTTTTATTTTGAAGTTTTAGATGTGTTTTAAATTTTGTTTTGTTTATTATAAACGTAACCTTTCATCTTTGTGCGACGCGCAATCACAATAGGCCATGGTGCAGTCGTCAACATGGGCGTACATGGGGGTGGGGGGTGTGTGTGTGTGTGGGGGGGGTTCGATGGGTTCGACCGAGCCCCCCCCCCCCCCGAAATCGCTTTTTTTATAATTTAATATATCTGACATTGATATATGACATTATTATATTTACTCAACATAGAAATATATGCCCAATATCTATGCAATCTATTTTGGAACCCCCCTTTTCAAAATCCTATGTATTGGAATCCCCCTTTTCAAAATCCTATGTACGCCCATGGTCAAATTATTGCTTTTAAATGTCCAGGGATCCGTTTTACGAAGCGATCTTAGCACTAAGATCAACTTAAGTGCATAACCACCTAATGCATTTAAGGTAATCTTAGCGCTAAGATAGCTTTTTAAATCGGGTCGCCGTGTCATAGTTATAAGTTCCACATTTTGCTATTTTTACAATTGTTTGTGACAAATGACTCCAAATTAATCGATTTCACAAAACAATTCTTTGTTTTTGCATATAACTAACTAAAGAATTTCGAAATCGTAATATGCCCTCTCGCCGTGCAAACAGAGTCGCGTTCAGTACAACAAGATTCCTGTTATCTCGTAACAAATCCTAACAAAATCGGCTAATCTACACAATATAGCAAGTTGGCGTGACGTTACGGAGCGTTCATCTCAAATGAACGCGGAAAATCCCATCGACCATCTTCTAGTATTTTTTTGTTAGAACAAGTAAATTAAAGGGGCATTCCTGAGTTTGCTCCATTGTAAGATGTTTCCGACTAATAAAATATTTCTACCATTAAACTTACATATTAAATATATTTTCTTGTTTAGAATATCAGTGTCTATATATTCAATATGTTTCTGGTCGTCTTAATATTTCTAAGAATCCCAAAATGGATTTTGTCTTCAAATAATTTCGTACGTACGAAAAAACAATATTTAACCTAGTACAAATATTAGAACGATCAGAAATACGTTTAATATACAGCCACTATATTTTATGCAGAAAAATATATTTGATATGCAATTACAATCGTTAAAAAGTATGTTAGTCAATAACATCTTTAAAAATTGTAGCAAACTCAGGAATGCCCCTTTAAATTATTTGAATGTAATTGTTATGGGCATATATGCTGCGTGCGGGTGTACTGGGGAATTTCCGAGCTGTACACTCGTAATTGCAACTTGTTTACTTCGGAAGTAAGGAAGGAAGGGCACGTTTTATTTAACGACGCACTCAACACATTTTATTTACGGTTATATATGGCGTAAGACATGTGGTTTAGGATCACACATATATTGAGATTGGAAACCTGCTGTCGCCACTTCATGGGCTACTCTTTTCGATTAGCAGCACGAGATCTTTTATATGCACCAACCCACAAACAGGATAGCACATATCACGGCCTTTGATATGCCAGTCGTGATGCACTGGCTGGAACGGGAGGTTACCATGAGCATTACGTTCGGGTGCAGTGTAAGGAAGTAATTTCCGGTTCCCTAAAAATAGACAAGAGCAATATATAATACTGACAAATTTAGCTATTTTCACTATCAATAAAAAGGTATATTTGAAAGAAAACACCAAACAACAATTAAAAACAATTTTGGTATACTCTTAATTAAATTTTATAATATTTTTGTCTATTTTATTGACTCGAATGTTTGAAATATATATATATATATCTATAAATATTTTTTTTTTTTTTTGTGTAAATTATGAATTACGTCATTTTCTCAAATGAAATATCTCAAAATAATATTCAAAATTGTCACTCACCACTTTTTCACATTAAAGGTATATTCTTTATTTTTATGATAAAAATGGAGTTCAGATAAGGATTCCATTACCATTTTCCTTCTAAATTCAAAAAATAAAAGTAGCTCAGTTATCTTTCTTTCTTCCGGGTTTACAAGTCGGAAATACGAATATGGAATATTCGGAAACTATTTTTAAGTCGGAAGTTGTCAAAACGATATTTACCAGCACATTCGAACACGGCCATAGTTGAAGGTATAATGATTACATTTCAAAGCAAAAGTTAATGAATAATTTTACTAATTGTTTTCCCGGACGTATTTCCATGAAATACAAGTCCTAGGTCTAGTTTAATTAGGAATGTAAGGATTCAATTCCCTGGGAATGCTGGTCTGACTGTTAAGAATACAACTGAAATTCAAGTCCGGTGTCATACCTGGAAATTAAATTACAATGGAAACAAAACGAAAAACATTTTTGTTTCATGTTTATTTAATTAATTGATATTAAGCATTTTAGTTTAAAGATTGAGTTCATTTGGTAAAGCGCTCGCATGAGATTCGTGGATCTAAGGTTAAACCTCCTCGGCGGACACGTTAGGGTTTTTGTGTCCAAACCAGTGCCATACAACTGGTATATCAAAGACCGTGGTATGTCGTGTCCTGTCTATGGCAAAGTGCCTATAAAAGATCCCCATGAAGACTGTGTGCCAGATTATTATACAATGTGCTCTTGTAGCGTCGTTAAATATATTTTTAAAGCTTTAGGTACTTTTGCTACTGGCGCTCCCTTTTATTTCAGTATTTTGCATTTATTCAAATAATTAATACATAATATTATAATAATTGTGTATAATTTTGAATACAAATATTGAGATGGTCTCAATTAAGGTTACCAGTATTTTTCACGCAGAATCTATCATGTTGAATTCTTTTGTTTTGTACACTTTCTAACCTGCTGGAATACGTCGTAGTTTATTGCCGACTTTATACTTACTTTTACCTTTTCTATTTCCATTTAAAACCTAATTTGGCCTAACATTCGACATGGCTTACTGTGAGCTCTGTGATGTTTTAGTCCAAGTCCATACGCTATTTCCATTATGCTGAAAGGTTTTCAACAGAGTGAGTTTTAACATCTCGTAGTGGAAGGTGTAAGGATTGACGTCCCTCTCATTTGCCACTAAAACTAAGCATTAACCCTTGGCATGGACTGGCATCTCAAATACTATGTGAACTTTGTTCCAGGACAGAATGATTGAAGCTTAAATGGACGGAAATTAAATTAAAATGAGAAAAAATGTCATTGATTGTATGGTTGTTATTTCTGTTTTTATAATAACAAATATTTAATTTAAAATGAATTTTCTTATAACCTATTTCAGATTTCGGTAATGTGAAAAATACGTACTCTAAATTGCAAACCTTATTAATGCTACTATGAAAAAGGTCATTGGTCGTTTCCCAGAGAAACGGAGATCCGTCAGAACTACTTTTCCTAGAAACCGAGGTCCTACCAACTTGTGTTCCTTCTATAAAGTTTGTTTAGATGTCTAACATTAGGTAATTCTGATATATAATACTTTTGTCCGTTAGTAGCAAGTGGTCTTTTATATGCAACAACAACAACAACAACAACAACAGTATACACCACGGCCTTTGATATACCAGTCGAGGGGCACTGAGTGGAACGGGAAAAACGTGTGTTTAACACAACCCCCTACAGAGTTAACGGTTCAGGGAGGTGTAAGGTCACGCGCTACACCTACACTCGAAGCCTTTTGTCTTGACACAAACAGAGCAAATAGCCAAAATGTGTGCCCAAGACAGCGTGTTGTACTCTTAATAAGCTTTTCGCTTCCGAGTTTAGTAGGGCACACCTATGTCTCCACGTTAGCTTCGCCACCATCTGTGCATGAGCTGCTTTAAAATTATCTCATGTATCCCTTGCTGAGGCTTGTGTTACCCCTAGGGGTCCGTCAACCCTCGACTGAGTGCCACTGTTATAACTGTGTCTGATAACAGGTCTATTGTGTGTTGGTCTCATGCACGCCGTATCATCCGATTTCTAGTTACATTTTATGTCTCGTCTCTCATTGCATGGGAAATGTCTTCCACAAAACCTACCCTGTGCACAAAGACCTTTTTTAATTATTAATTTTTAACGATGTTTTTTTGGGTTTTTTTAAATTCCGCCCAGGAAAAAAAAAAATGTTAACGACTGTGAAAGACGTGATATAATAAATTGCTATTGTATCATGGTTCATGTTCCTTTTAGGTTTTGCCAGGAAAGAAACGTATTAAAATTACATGTTCCTGTATATAAAACCCCCCAACGATAACCAACAAATCAACAACAACAAAAACCCACCAAGACTCCCCCACCAATAGATAGTTAGCAGGGGGTTATAATGATCATACCGTATTTACATTTCCAATGTAACGAAACGTTAATCAGTGTTGCACATAATCTTTGCATGTTTAACGTGAGAATATAATTATATGAACCATAATGTGGCTGTAGTAAACTTTAATAATCTTTTAGATAAAGAAAAAATGTCAATACTTTTAAGCCACCCGGATATTGTTAAAATTACAGCTTAAAGTTGCCATCTTATTTTATTACAAAGATTTGCATACATATAGACATATACATATTTTATGGCGTTTAGGTTTACTTCTTGTAAATACAATACTTTTAAAATATTTCTCATAATCTTTTAAGTCTCTTATAACTCTTGTTTTTATTTTAATATGTACACAAGGTGAGACGTAAATAAAGAAGTTGTCTGTCTGTTTGTGGTGAATTTTCCGAGAATCCTTGGCTCCAACTAGAAATTACGCAACAAATCTCCACCACGTTTTCCGGTTGAATCCCTTTCAGCCTCTTACCAGGGGTGAGTTCAGTCAAATGCTTGTCTCTAACGTTCGCTAGACAGGTTTTTACGCTACACAGTAAACCGAATTACCACTTCAAGAACCAGTCCAAATAGTTTGCAAATGTTAGCGAAAAATGGCTGGCTGAACATGGGCTTGACTTACCTCGTTTTTAACTCAGGCCCATATGTGGAGGTGGCACACACTCTACTTGAGGGGTGGGAGCACTAGCATCTTTTATATGTAATAGAACACGAAAATTAACAGACGTGGGTCCATAAGAGAGGACTAGGGACCCGTGCCCCTAAAAGTATTCAAATGCCCCCTGTTTTTTTTTTTACTTCTTTTATTTTTTCCATTGGAATGTCCTTTTGACGAGTTAGTTCATGAGCCCTTTTCCCTTTAGTTTCCCCCGCAAAATATTCCCTGTATCCGTTCCAGAATTAATTGGGGGGGGGGGGGGGGGGGGCGCTTCCTCCGGTTCCGACGGGCCTGCAGCTTACTGCAGAAAATTACGAATATTTCGACATTGTGCCCACGGCATGTACGAGTAAAACTGTCACGTCACATCTATTACCTGTATTACTGACAACCGCCGATAGTTACTGTAGGGTAGTTTAGTAGGTGGTTACAAGTGCCTCTTAATAATGCCAGATGGAACTACTGAACACTGTCCGAAGTAGTTTAGTAGGTGCTTACAAGTGCCTCTTAATAATGCCAGATGGAACTACTGAACACTGTCCGAAGTAGTTTAGTAGGTGCTTACAAGTGTCTCTTAATAATGCCAGATGGAACTACTGAACACTGTCCGAAGTAGTTTAGTAGGTGGTTACAAGTGTCTCATAATAATGCCAGATGGAACTACTGAACACTGTCCGAAGTAGTTTAGTAGGTGGTTACAAGTGTCTCTTAATAATGCCAGATGAAACTACTGAACACTGTCCGAAGTAGTTTAGTAGGTGATTACAAGTGTCTCATAATAATGCCAGATGGAACTACTGAACACTGTCCGAAGTAGTTTAGTAGGTGCTTACAAGTGCCTCTTAATAATGCCAGATGGAACTATTGAACACTGTCCGAAGTAGTTTAGTAGGTGGTTACAAGTGTCTCATAATAATGCCAGATGGAACTACTGAACACTGTCCGAAGTAGTTTAGTAGGTGGTTACAAGTGTCTCATAATAATGCCAGATGGAACTACTGAACACTGTCCGAAGTAGTTTAGTAGGTGGTTACAAGTGTCTCATAATAATGCCAGATGGAACTACTGAACACTGTCCGAAGTAGTTTAGTAGGTGGTTACAAGTGCCTCTTAATAATGCCAGATGAAACTACTGAACACTGTCCGAAGTAGTTTAGTAGGTGCTTACAAGTGCCTCTTAATAATGCCAGATGGAACTATTGAACACTGTCCGAAGTAGTTTAGTAGGTGGTTACAAGTGTCTCATAATAATGCCAGATGGAACTACTGAACACTGTCCGAAGTAGTTTAGTAGGTGATTACAAGTGCCTCTTAATAATGCCAGATGGAACTACTGAACACTGTCCGAAGTAGTTTAGTAGGTGCTTACAAGTGCCTCTTAATAATGCCAGATGGAACTACTGAACACTGTCCGAAGTAGTTTAGTAGGTGCTTACAAGTGTCTCTTAATAATGCCAGATGGAACTACTGAACACTGTCCGAAGTAGTTTAGTAGGTGCTTACAAGTGCCTCTTAATAATGCCAGATGAAACTACTGAACACTGTCCGAAGTAGTTTAGTAGGTGATTACAAGTGCCTCTTAATAATGCCAGATGGAACTACTGAACACTGTCCGAAGTAGTTTAGTAGGTGGTTACACGTGCCTCATAATAATGCCAGATGGAACTACTGAACACTGTCCGAAGTAGTTTAGTAGGTGGTTACAAGTGTCTCTTAATAATGCCAGATGGAACTACTGAACACTGTCCGAAGTAGTTTAGTAGGTGGTTACAAGTGTCTCTTAATAATGCCAGATGGAACTACTGAACACTGTCCGAAGTAGTTTAGTAGGTGCTTACAAGTGCCTCTTAATAATGCCAGATGGAACTACTGAACAAGTGCCTCTTAATAATGCCAGATGGAACTACTGAACACTGTCCGAAGTAGTTTAGTAGGTGGTTACAAGTGTCTCTTTACAAGTGCCTCTCTTAATAATGCCAGATGGAACTACTGAACACTGTCCGAAGTAGTTTAGTAGGTGGTTACAAGTGTCTCTTAATAATGCCAGATGAACTACTGAACACTGTCCGAAGTAGTGGTTACCTCATAATAGCCAGATGGAACTACTGAACACTGTCCGAAGTAGTTTAGTAGGTGGTTACAAGTGTCTCTTAATAATGCCAGATGGAACTACTGAACACTGTCCGAAGTAGTTTAGTAGGTGGTTACAAGTGTCTCTTAATAATGCCAGATGGAACTACTGAACACTGTCCGAAGTAGTTTAGTAGGTGTCCTTACAAGTGCCTCTTAATAATGCCAGATGGAACTACTGAACACTGTCCGAAGTAGTTTAGTAGGTGGTTACAAGTGCCTCTTAATAATGCCAGATGGAACTACTGAACACTGTCCGAAGTAGTTTAGTAGGTGGTTACAAGTGTCTCTTAATAATGCCAGATGGAACTACTGAACACTGTCCGAAGTAGTTTAGTAGGTGATTACAAGTGTCTCTTAATAATGCCAGATGGAACTACTGAACACTGTCCGAAGTAGTTTACAAGTGCCTCTTAATAGTAGGTGGTTACAAGTGTCTCTTAATAATGCCAGATGGAACTACTGAACACTGTCCGAAGTAGTTTAGTAGGTGGTTACAAGTGTCTCATAATAATGCCAGATGGAACTACTGAACACTGTCCGAAGTAGTTTAGTAGGTGGTTACAAGTGTCTCTTAATAATGCCAGATGAAACTACTGAACACTGTCCGAAGTAGTTTAGTAGGTGGTTACAAGTGTCTCTTAATAATGCCAGATGAAAGTATTGAACACTGTCCGAAGTAGTTTAGTAGGTGATTACAAGTGCCTCTTAATAATGCCAGATGAAACTACTGAACACTGTCCGAAGTAGTTTAGTAGGTGCTTACAAGTGCCTCTTAATAATGCCAGATGGAACTACTGAACACTGTCCGAAGTAGTTTAGTAGGTGCTTACAAGTGCCTCTTAATAATGCCAGATGGAACTACTGAACACTGTCCGAAGTAGTTTAGTAGGTGCTTACAGGTGCCTCTTAATAATGCCAGATGGAACTACTGAACACTGTCCGAAGTAGTTTAGTAGGTGCTTACAGGTGCCTCTTAATAATGCCAGATGGAACTACTGAACACTGTCCGAAGTAGTTTAGTAGGTGCTTACAAGTGCCTCTTAATAATGCCAGATGGAACTACTGAACACTGTCCGAAGTAGTTTAGTAGGTGCTTACAAGTGCCTCTTAATAATGCCAGATGGAACTACTGAACACTGTCCGAAGTAGTTTAGTAGGTGCTTACAAGTGCCTCTTAATAATGCCAGATGGAACTACTGAACACTGTCCGAAGTAGTTTAGTAGGTGCTTACAAGTGCCTCTTAATAATGCCAGATGGAACTACTGAACACTGTCCGAAGTAGTTTAGTAGGTGGTTACAAGTGTCTCATAATAATGCCAGATGGAACTACTGAACACTGTCCGAAGTAGTTTAGTAGGTGCTTACAAGTGCCTCTTAATAATGCCAGATGGAACTATTGAACACTGTCCGAAGTAGTTTAGTAGGTGCTTACAAGTGCCTCTTAATAATGCCAGATGGAACTATTGAACACTGTCCGAAGTAGTTTAGTAGGTGCTTACAAGTGTCTCATAATAATGCCAGATGGAACTACTGAACACTGTCCGAAGTAGTTTAGTAGGTGCTTACAAGTGTCTCATAATAATGCCAGATGGAACTACTGAACACTGTCCGAAGTAGTTTAGTAGGTGGTTACAAGTGTCTCATAATAATGCCAGATGGAACTACTGAACACTGTCCGAAGTAGTTTAGTAGGTGGTTACAAGTGTCTCATAATAATGCCAGATGGAACTACTGAACACTGTCCGAAGTAGTTTAGTAGGTGGTTACAAGTGTCTCATAATAATGCCAGATGGAACTACTGAACACTGTCCGAAGTAGTTTAGTAGGTGATTACAAGTGTCTCATAATAATGCCAGATGGAACTACTGAACACTGTCCGAAGTAGTTTAGTAGGTGGTTACAAGTGTCTCATAATAATGCCAGATTAAACTACTGAACACTGTCCGAAGTAGTTTAGTAGGTGGTTACAAGTGCCTGTTAATAATGCCAGATGGAACTACTGAACACTGTCCGAAGTAGTTTAGTAGGTGGTTACAAGTGTCTCATAATAATGCCATATGGAACTACTGAACACTGTCCGAAGTAGTTTAGTAGGTGGTTACAAGTGCCTCATAATAATGCCAGATGGAACTACTGAACACTGTCCGAAGTAGTTTAGTAGGTGGTTACAAGTGTCTCTTAATAATGCCAGATGGAACTACTGAACACTGTCCGAAGTAGTTTAGTAGGTGGTTACAAGTGTCTCATAATAATGCCAGATGGAACTACTGAACACTGTCCGAAGTAGTTTAGTAGGTGGTTACAAGTGCCTCTTAATAATGCCAGATGGAACTACTGAACACTGTCCGAAGTAGTTTAGTAGGTGATTACAAGTGTCTCTTAATAATGCCAGATGGAACTACTGAACACTGTCCGAAGTAGTTTAGTAGGTGCTTACAAGTGCCTCTTAATAATGCCAGATGGAACTACTGAACACTGTCCGAAGTAGTTTAGTAGGTGCTTACAAGTGCCTCTTAATAATGCCAGATGGAACTACTGAACACTGTCCGAAGTAGTTTAGTAGGTGCTTACAAGTGCCTCTTAATAATGCCAGATGGAACTACTGAACACTGTCCGAAGTAGTTTAGTAGGTGCTTACAAGTGCCTCTTAATAATGCCAGATGGAACTACTGAACACTGTCCGAAGTAGTTTAGTAGGTGGTTACAAGTGCCTCTTAATAATGCCAGATGGAACTACTGAACACTGTCCGAAGTAGTTTAGTAGGTGCTTACAAGTGCCTCTTAATAATGCCAGATGGAACTACTGAACACTGTCCGAAGTAGTTTAGTAGGTGGTTACAAGTGTCTCTTAATAATGCCAGATGGAACTACTGAACACTGTCCGAAGTAGTTTAGTAGGTGCTTACAAGTGCCTCTTAATAATGCCAGATGGAACTATTGAACACTGTCCGAAGTAGTTTAGTAGGTGATTACATGTACCTCTTAATAATGCCAGATGGAACTATTGAACACTGTTCGAAGTAGTCATACAGACTAAGCCCACGGCTAAAGCTGGTGGGAAATGGCAGATGAGTGGCACGGATAGCCGCAAGAGAGAAGCACCTGTCGCGGTTGGAGAGACATGGACTGCGATATGGAGGTGGACAGCGACAGTAGTTGGAAATGCAAGATCGAGAAGAAATGAGATGGAGATGGAATTCAAAGGAAAAAAAGGAAAGGGTACAGTCGGATAAAAAAACAAACAACAACAAACAAACAAACAAAAAATAACAACAATACACCCCCCTCCCCCCAAAAAAAAAGAGAGAAAAAAAAAAGAAAGAAAGAAAAAGAAAACACACAAAAAACAACAGTGTTAGGGGTGATCGTGGTAAAACCGGTCACCAACTATAAACTGAGATGGTCTAATGTGCGTTTACCCCCTCCCTCAACCCACCCTTAGATGACAGGCGAATTAATAATACTTCTCCACCCACCCACCCATAATCTAGTATCAGGGGTGATGCGGTATATTAAGGTATTATTATTTCAAGATGTTCTCTTTAGTTCCGCCCAGAAAGAACTATTAATATTTTGTTTGACTACAGTGCAGCGGGGTCGATACAGTATATTACATTATAAACGGTCCGTGCTGTCTATTAATTTAGTCTGTGATAACAGAGGGGGACACGGACTGTGTCACTGACATGTGCGTATCGCCTCAATCGCCGCAAGTGGAGTGTGAAATAAGAGAGGAAGCCAACACCAGGTTCTAATTTGTTAGGTTCGCCTTGTCGCTGATGTCGGCACACCCGTAAATCAACATGGTCAGTGTGCTCACTCTATCACGACATGAGCTGACAAAAAACAACACCTGTATAAGAACCCACCTGTATGTGTGTGTGTGTGTGTGTGTGTGCGTGCGTGTGTGTGTGCGCGCGCGCGTGCGTGTACATGTGTGTGTGTAAGAGGTATATATATATATATATATATATATATATATATATATAGAGAGAGAGAGAGAGAGAGAGAGAGAGAGAGAGAGAGAGAGAGAGAGAGAGAGAGAGACAGACACACACACAGAGAGAGAGAGAGAGAGAGAGAGAGAGAGAGAGAGAGAGAGAGAGAGAGAGAGAGAGAGAGAGAGAGAGAGAGAGAGAGAGAGGTGGACAGACAGACAGACAGACAGAGGCAGACAATCAGAAGTAAAGAAAAACGTTTATTTTTATTTTACGACATCTCTAGAGCACATTTATTAATAAATCACCGGCTATAGGATGTCAAACATTTGGTAATTTTGACATACAGTCATCAGAGGAAACCCGCTACATTTTTCCATAAGCAGCAAGGGATCTTTTATATACATTTTCCCCACAGACAGGAAAGCACATGCCAAGGCCAATTGTGGTGCATTAGATGGAACGAGAAAACCCCCAGTCAGTTGAATGGATCCACCGAAGTGGTTTGATCCTGCGACGCAAGCACCTCATGTGAGCACCCAACCGACTGATCTGAATCCTGCCTCCATGACAATAAAATCATGACCTACTGACTCTTTACCATTTCATTTAATTTTTACAATCGTGTATATTTAAAGGGATTTCATTTAATTTTTACAATCGTGTATATTTAAAGGGATTTCATTATAATTTTTACAATCGTGTATATTTAAGGGATTTCATTATAATGTTTTACCATCGTGTATATTTAAAAGAATTTCATTGAATTTTTACAGTCGTGTATATTGAAAGAGATTTCATTTAATTTTTACAATCGTGTATATTTAAAGGGCTTTCATTTAATTTCTACAATTGTGTATGTTTAAAGTATTTCATTTAATTTCTACAATTGTGTATGTTTAAAGTATTTCATTTAATTTCTACAATTGTGTATGTTTAAAGTATTTCATTTAATTTTTACAATCGTGTATATTTAAAGATATTTCATTTAATTTTTACAGTCGTGTATATTTAAAGGGATTAGCATTAATACACACAATTTATCGGAAGCTGTAACAGTCAAATGACCAGGGTGAGTTCATTTAATACCCCTCCCCCAACTGAGAACACCGATTCCAGTTCTAGCTGTAGTTCTTATTGCTTTAAGTTGTACATCGTACATGTTTTACAATAATACAGCAATGTATACATAGCTAATTAAATATTTACAATATTTGATCATGGTGGAGAGTACCATAGGCGTACGGGTTCCCATTTGTGTAGTGTGTGTGTGTGTGTGTGTGGGGGGGGGGGGGGGCAGGCTGGCTTTTGCACGAATTAAACGAAAATGTCCGAATCTGCATGACAACATTTAATCATATTAGTACTGATACCAAACAGCTATATAGGGTTACAAACGAATCACTACGCATTCTTACATGGATTACAACTAATTCTGAGTGTAGAATGATGGAAATACGTGATAAAAAGGTCTCATATTAGCACATTTCCCCCGAATATCTCTATCATTATTGCACGAATTTGAGGATTTTCTCAAGCACAGGTGTGTATGTGTGTGTGTGTGGGGGGGGGGGGGGGGGACGCTCCCCCTTGTCTCATACGCTTATTGGGAGCACTTTAACACTATCCATAATAACAATAATAATAATACATTCATGCATGAAACCTAAAATACATAATTTAGGTTTCATGCATGAATGTATTATTATTGTGGATAGTGTTAAAGTGATATAACTTCACCCTGAAACAATCCATTATTACCAAAAAAGGAAACAAATCTGAAATCCTGCTACTAAAATACATAATTTAACAAGGAACATAAAATAACTAGCTTGTCACTCTCAACGCCCTGTTGATTCATTTCAACCACAAGTGCTGTCTATTAACATAATCGAAAACCTTTTTTTAGATCTAAAAAGCAACAATATAAGCGATTTTTGTTCTTCAATGTTCTATAAATTAAGATTTGCAGAATGAAAGCAGCATCAATTGTAGACATTTAAAAAACATGTGCGTCAGTGATGCTATCATTTTCCAGATCAAACTTTAACAATCGTTCAATAAAAACCGAGTTAAATGTTTCCCTAGGCAGCTTTCAGGGTAATCCCGCTGTAATTATCTGCATAGTTAACCTTTCCTTTCAAGACAGAGGGCGGATCACCTTGTTTTGGTATACGCCTTCTTCCTCTATGGTGTATTGTATACACTACAGTGTTACATCTGTTCTCAGTTTTAAAGTCCTAATAACATATTATGTTACGCATGTGTCGTGCATAAGGTGTGCAAGGTCGCCAGGTAAGCGATTAAAAACAGTATTATTTTTCTGGTGAAAAAATTAAACTGCGATCGCCTGACATTGCATACTGTTGGACTAACGTACACAGTGCAATATTATTTAATGTATTGTAATAACTAATCCTCAACAGATGCTACCAACATTTTATAGAAAACTAAAAAACAAAAAGAAACGAAACAAATACAGGTAACATTACCATGGCATAAAACAGCGGTTTTATTTCACCACTTAAATAATTATGTAACCCCAATTCACTGGTGAAATTAAAGAAAACGACGTAAAAGAGATACCAAAACCGGACATAAAACCACACACCAAACACGCGAAAGAGATTAAGCCTGAATTAAACGAAACGTTCTGAGACTTTCACAAAAGGTACTGCCGAAATTCAATCATCCGAAAAGGACGTTAACGGAGACGCTTATGGTATAACAGTAGTAAGGGCAGCACTATAGGGGATATCGATTTCACTATTGCATCATCCAAGATGGCCGCCATACTGCGCAGTAGGGGTGATGCAAGATGACAAAATCGCTGACGTCACTAGGCCTCGGCTCTAGAAGGGTGTGTACACGTTTATTTTAAAGCGGCAGTATCCGGACTATTTTCATTATTTAAGCACATAGAACAGAAAATCCAATTATTTTTGGTGCATATATGACACCGCACTCCGCATTGGTTTCACTACGCTGGCTTATTCAGGTCAAAAACAAAGCCAGTATTTCGAAAGTGGGACACTTTTGACGGGCTCCTACCGATCTCGGTTTTCATTGGCTTATCACAAGTGTGGAATTCCCCAACAAGAGATCACGTGAGATTTCGCAATTTTTGAACAAATTTAACTGTCTTGATTGAGGGGTCGTCTCATATCTCCAAAACATATTTATATCCATAGAGGTATGGTACAACGCCTTTCCAGGGGTCGGTGGGTGGGGGATTTGCCTTGAAATTTTGACAGTGGCCAACTGTTGGCGTACGCGTTACATGTAAGGGGGTGTTACTAATTACGTAACGCTCTAGGGGTAGAGGAAGAGGGTACTGTGTTTGATTTACGTAACATTTTTCAAGACTATTTGTTATTTTTATTCATTACTTAGACCTAAAAAGGTGTTTTTTGGAAATGCGCGGTCAGTCTAGGATTGATCCCCATCGGTGGGTATACAAAAGACCATGGTATGTGATATCCTGTCTGTGAGATGGTTCATATAAACGAACCCTTGCTAAAACAAAATGTAGCGGGTTTCCAAGGCGGGTGTGCAGGGATTTCAGCGGGGTTGGGGTTATAGACTGTGTTGAGCGAAGTTTATATGGGGCCATGCTGCCCCAGAAAATACATTTCAATTTTTTTTTAAGCTTGGGCAAGTAAGGGTTTCGACCTCCAATACCCTCCCCCTGCACATGCACCCGATTCCTCACTAAGATAATATGTCAAAATTACCAAATGTTAGACATCCAACAGCAGATGGAAGGAAGGATAGAATATGTTTTAGATAACGACGCACTCAACACATTTTATTTACGGTTGTATGGCGTCGGATGATTATTAAATCAATATTCTCTAACTTTGATGTCGTTAACCCCCCCCCCCCCCTAACTCTACCCTTTCCAAACGAAAGAATATTTATTTGAATTTGTCGATTTTAACACGTAAAATTAAGAAGTGAAAACGTTCATTGTCTACTTTAGTATATTTTATTTAAAAAAATATATACATGATTAATGTGTTACTAGTATACAAACTAAACTTTGAAAGTTCTACTAACACTTTATAAAATATTAATTCTGAAATAGAAAGGTACGATTGTCGATAATGCGTTGTCAAGATCAAACCGGTTTTAACGAAAGACTCTAGTACCGTATCCTCAACCGAACATTCTTCGTACAGCGCAAGATTTCTCTTTTAATGTTTTGAGACGAACCCTACAATTTGAAATCGGCAAACGCACGTGTTAACTGAAACTGACAACATGCTGTCGTTTGTGCTTTGACGAGCTATGGCGGCACAGGCGACGAATCAAGCGTATACTTTTGACGATCTCCGTTCATAGCGAACACACACGAGTTTTTTTAAAAGTGCATTTGAGCTTGTATTTCATATTTGTACATGATGTTATAATATGGTAACCAGAGAATGTAACTTTAAGAACTGGTGTAAAGAGACGGTTCATCACACGCAACAATGAATACAGGTATACTAGAGAAGAAGAAAAAAATAATGATGGGATGTGAAGCGTTAATAAATGATACATTGATATTTGTATTATACATTTCTCAGCAAAACCATTCCTATGCAGTCTTGTTTAGTATTTCCAAAAAGTGTAACATGCTCAGTCAATAATAATATTTAAAAAACCATGATTCATAGGTGTGTGTGCTACCGACCGATATGAAACAATACTAAATGAACTGAATGCTGGGACGTTCGGACGTCTTGCCAATGTTATACTCACCTATATTAGAATAATATCCATAGGAAAAATCCACATAGATGCTTACTTGTGAGAATGATTTTATCAACTAATCTTATACGATATAAGGCGCCACTTGAATTTTGTTTACCTACCCCCACCCCCACACACACAGACACATCTCGATGACGATACTATATATATATATATATATATATATATATATATATATGGGGTTGAATTCGGGGGTGTGGGGAGGGGCGGAAGGGGAGGGGCGGATAGGGGGGGGGGGTGGGGTAGAGTTGAAAATGGGCAGAATTTGTGAAAATAGCACTTAGTAAAAAAATTAATAGAATTTAAAAAAAAAAAAAAAAAAAAAAAAAGTTACAAGCCAGAAATAAAAAGAATTGATTGCTCGGTCGAATATTTATATAATTTGGAGCATTTTAGAAGGACAGTCCAAAAATAAATAAGAGAAAGAAGAGAGGATCGGACTATTTAATAATATTTAAAAAAGAAAGTAATCTCGACATAAACTTTTGAACGAAGGTCTAAAAGTTTTAAAGTCCGATCGATATGTCCACGCGAGTGGCCTCGTTAAGGCCGTTTGGGTGCACAGCTGAAAGGGACGAGATGGGTTGCATCAAGTTAAGAAAACCCCTAGATTGACAGTCGATAGACGTTGAAGGTGTAGTGCTGTGCTGAAATACAGATCTTGAGAAGCCGGATCCGTCTGAACGAGAAAGTATCAGACTAGGGTATAGTCTAGTCGTCATGGGTTAGTATAGTGGTGCGGACGGGCCCGACTCCGGAGGATACGAGATGGTATCACTATAAAGCAAGGTAAAGTCTAGAAAAAGAGTAGTAGGGGCCGACCCCGCTTCCTATTTCTTCTTAGAGTGGGACGGTCAATCTTCCAGTGCTGCTAGGACAGGCTCGGACATGTAGAGACTAAACGCGAACAACCGTGG
The DNA here is from genome assembly GCF_016097555.1 of Gigantopelta aegis. Classification (NCBI taxonomy): domain Eukaryota; kingdom Metazoa; phylum Mollusca; class Gastropoda; order Neomphalida; family Peltospiridae; genus Gigantopelta; species Gigantopelta aegis. The sequence goes on from NC_054708.1 coordinate 75,786,913, forward strand.
CGTTCTGCAGAATGGCCGTCATACGAGTCAGGAAGAAACCCAAGTCGACAGTCAAACGGAGAAAGTAAGTGGAGGCAAGGAATCTCGCTAAAAAAGAATCCAACCTGGTGGTGCAGGCTGTCGAAACGAGAAGCGTTCCAGCGTTCAATCAGTTCCAATGGCCGCATACATCCCAGTAGAAAAATTCATTTCGCGGACAAAAACAACGAAATGAAGGACCCTCAAGTCGAGCACACGGGAATGGTGTTCGGGTATTGTGTTAAAAATTAAAATTGACTGTCACGGGGATCCTATAATACCCGTAACTGAATGAAACACGATTGTCCAAATATCTCTCCTAACTGTATATCTATTAGATCTCTCTGTAACAGGCAGTTATACCCGCTGTGGCTCGTCTCTAGGTATGATCAGAGATACGATCTTATATAAAGTATATATTATTATAGCAAGTTTAGTTCACTAGAAAACACAACAAAACACAATACACTTTGGAATCTGTATTAACCTACGCTGACAAATGTACTGCCGCAGTAGTTAATTAATAACAACAATAATAACAACCTAGAACTGATCACTTAATTAGTTAATCTCTAAGTGTCTAGTTTACACAATATGCTAATCACTTCACCGTGACACAACACCCACACGTGTGATAATTGAGAAACGCTTCCAGGAGAACTTAAAGGAAACATGACACGAGACCATATTATAGCTCATTTTAAAAGAAAAATGATATAAAAATAATATACAAATAACTTTATAACAATAAAATACGTGTAGTTAACTTAAAATGAAGAAATTACGCTAATCAGTATCAAAGTACGATTTATGCATATTTCTTCGTGAGCATTCGGAAAAAAAGGGAAGTGACGTCAGAGCCGCTGTACTCTTCCATTGTTGTTAACTGTTTATATATGGAGTAAGGGGCTTACGATCTTTTCAGTCCAACAGTGCCGTACTGCGCGGCCTTTGGGTGTAAAAATAAACAGTTTAAACGATCGGGATTGTCTTTTTATGGTTTTCCAAAGGATTGTATCCGAAGAAAGACGCGTGTATTTTATCGCAAAAGAAAAGATTGGACACCAACACCGCATAGTACTTTGGTGTCAGCCTATTTACAGCCCGGAGCCCGAACGTTACCCGGAGACAAAAACAGTACTCGGTTGCGAATGCCGAGGTGTACATTGTACATATTTGGCACAAAGATACACCTCAGCATGATGTATTTATATATGTTAAAAAAAAAATGTAGAATGTTTTATTTATTTATTTTTTTGGAAAAAAAAAGAAGATTTTTCATGTTAGGGCTGTAGGCCTACATAACAAAATCTGTATTCACCGTCCGAAGAAGGAAACGTCAACAAGTAATTAAATATGGCATATACAAACATGGGATTTGGCATGAGGATACATCTCAGTATGATGTATTTAAATATGTTTTTAAAAAACGTGTAGAAAACAATAATAATTTTAAATAATGTTTTTAATCTTCGGGCGGAATACGTCACAAAAACGTTCCTCATCGCCCGAAGCCCCAAAGCAACACGAAGTTCAATACAAAATAAACCACTACTGTCGGTGTCGAAATAACTATTATGTTTCATCCACGGGCTGACTTGAGAATCGGAGTGTTGTTTTAGTTAATTGGTCCTTTCTTTCCGTGGCCTGCACATGTGATTCCTGATTGGCAGGTGTATATTGCAGGGTATCGACCAGGTAAGTGATTACCACGGTCTAGACATACGTACAAAATACGTGCCAGTTTTTTTAAGATCACAGGGTATTGTGGCGTAACCTATCGCGACTATAGTACAATGTTAATGGACATTATCAGCCGCCCTGCTTCATTACTGTAAATAATGCTGTAAAACCCTTGATTAAGTAGACTTTCCCATCTAAAATTACAAAACTGACCAATTACGTAGTACCAAAGAAAAGAAAATTATCACTTGGGTATCGTGAGTGGTCGTTTTTACTCTAACGCACCCTACCAATAGGCCTAATAATATGCTACTTTTTTATGAGAGAAAAATACTATAACCCCATTTCGTTCTATTGATGCAAATAGAAATATATTTAGTTTAAAAGTTGATTATACTCTCAAGTCATTTATGTTGTTTTACAAGCCAGGTTAATGAAAGTGAAGCGCCTTGTCGTAAATTAGAGCGTTTGTTTACACTGTGCATACAGATTTCATTATGTACAGCCCGAACAGAAAAAATGCGATATTTTCTAAAAAAAATACCCACCAAAAAATGTTTGTCCTACATTTATATTTTTTACATATTTAAATACATCATATCGAGGTGTATCTTTATGCTAAATATGAACAGTATACACCTCGGCATTAGCATCCGAGTTTTGGTTTTGTCTCCGGGTTACTTTCGGGCTCCGGGCTGTAAATTGGTCGACCGGTCTGGTCTGGCACCATCAGTTTCTCCACCCTCCGACTCGCTATCCGTTTTTTCATCAGTATCACTGTTGTAAGTAAATGTGTGTCTTTCTTCATTTACTAACAGCTCATATTGATACGGCAAAACGTTTTGCGAACGAACACTCATTGTTTTGGTAAGCTGTGCAAGTCTTAGATTCTTTATGAGTGGTACGGACTAATGCTTTTAAGTGTAAGGCTTCAGATCAAGCGACGCGTCTCTGACGTCACGGACCTCGTGATTGCCCTGCTCATTAAAGATCGGCAATTTCCGCTAAGAGCTCGTATCTGGGGTTCTTTTATGGAGATATTTTAAGTAATTAATTTTTTATAATTTTTTTTTTTAGGTGATTCAATTTATAATTAATTGTACATGGTTGGTTCCAAATATGGTTTACGTGACATGTTTCCTTTAATTAATAAAGGAATTACCTCTATTCCTAACTGGTTAATTTTTAATTAACCCTTACTAGTCGTTCAATAACGTGTGATAATTGAGAAACGCTAACACACACACGTGTGATAATGGAGGTTATACACAGAGCAGAAAATATATATTTACCAAAGTCCCGTCTGAACTAATATAGATCGTTCAGTGGACGACGACCGTTCCCCTGGATACTTCCAAATGTCTCTCCTCGATATCTCTAAAACCCTAGCTATTTATTCAAAAGACAGCGAATATCGCCTGGGGGTACAACGCGGTACTTCACCTATCATCTGATATTTCCACCTCTCCCAGAGTCGGTATATTTTCTTAGATCGTCAGACTGGCTGTCGCCAGTTCGCCAGAAATCACGGTTGTAAAAACAGCACTCGCGGAGGTATTACGTAACTACTGGCCACCTGGGCTCCGCACCTGGGCTGGGTGTGTATTAGACGGCCGTCGCGCAAAGGTATCACGTAACAAGTTGCCCATCTGGGCTTAAGTGCAATTTGGAACTGCACACGGCCTTCTAAAACAATTAATATCGCCACAGGCGAAAAGAAATTAAGAGCATGTACCGTCACAATGACCAAGAAGAACATTATGCCTTGCGGAGCACTCACTCGGGGTTTGGAGTCGGTATCTGGATTAAAAATCCCATGCCTCGACTGGGATCCGAACCCAGTACCTACCAGCCTGTAGACCGATGGGTTATTAAACAGATGAAGAAGGCCATGGCTTCTGATCTGGATAGCAGGTAATGTTTTAATGAATATAATCTTCGGGGTGCATTGCATAATCATAATATGTAACTCTAAGCGTTCCTGTCCCAATTATTGCTCCATGACTAGAATATCAAAAGCTGTGGTATGTGCTGTCCTCCCTCAGCGTCATATCCCTACATTTCTGGTGGAATACACCATCCCCCCTACTCCACCACCCAACCAACCCCCCCCCCCCCATCCGTCCAGCCGTCGTGCCCTCCAGTTGCAGCACCCCTCATGTATTAAAATCCAGCATTGGTGTCCCTAGGAGAGGGACACAGAATAATAAAAATCCAGCACTGGAGGCAAAGGTTAAAGTTTAATAGTTGATGAGGAATGAACGTTTTGCGTCCGGCAAGTCGTGGCGGTGAAACGTATTCTGCAGACGAGGAAGAACCGAGGCGCCTCTCTGTTGACCAAAAGAACAAAACCGTTACGTCATTCACCAGACGCTGTCACTACTTTAATGTATAAACCCGAAAGACTGAGAGAAAGTATGGGTAAACTAGGTTACAGTCGCCGACACAGGAGCAGTATCCCGCCCTATTGAATTCTTTATTTTTTATTAAACCAATGTATATTTTAAAAACAGGATAAAATAAATAACATTAAAAGAGCATGCCTAATATTAAAAAAGCCAAAAACCAATATAAATTTTAAATAAAATAAATTCAAATAAAAATAAGTACAAGCCGGCGAAGGGTAGGGTGCATTACTGCCAGATGTGAAGTGATTAAACAAGATAAAAGAGCAAAGAAACAGTATAAATTAAGTGGAGACAACCCAATACCGAAACCATTAAAACTAAATACCAACCTTAGATTGGAATACAAAGGCCACCAACAACCTGTCTATTACTGCTTTATATTGTTTCAAAGGATTTAATAAATTAAAAGCATTAAATATAATATTATTCTTTTTGAAAAAATCCTCCAGTTTCAGTCTAATTTTATCATGCTTAGTGCATTCAATCAAATAGTGATTTACATTATCAATGTTATTACACACTAAGCAATTGGGTGTATCAGCTTTTCTAACTTTAAATTTTGTATTATTTAAACCGAAAGATACACCCATTCTAAGTCTGGCTATAATTTTAGTAACTTTAACATTAAAAGAGATTGGACCAGGAGTTGAGACCCTTGGTTTAATATGAGAGTGCCACACTCTGGTGTGGTGGATCCATTCGGTTTGCCACAAATCACCAAAGTGTGGCTCTGCCATGGAACAGATTTCGCTAAAGTTGTACTCCACAGAGACACCAATCTTTAAATCTTGCAAACACTTCTTAGCATTGGCGTCAGCCAACTCATTGCCCTCGATACCAATATGGGCTGGGACCCACTCGAGGACAAGAGACACCTGTTTAACTAATAATTTATTATAAAATTTAAATATATTTTTAATAATTTCCGGTCTGACGCTACTGGACCCAGAGATAGCCTGCAGGACACTAAGAATCAGAAAAAATCACATATTTTAAAGGGCTGTGATTTTTATGATAATTATCTATCCAAATCAACGCATAAAGGATGGCCATTAACTCGGATGTGTAAACCGAAACATGGTCTGTTAGCCTAGCCCTAACGACAACAGGTTTACTTTGGATGTCAAAATGTTTAATAATAAAGGCCATCCCTGTCCTGCCAGTGGTTGGATCCTTTGACCCATCTGTATACACTTGTATAACATCCAGGTAAAAGTCATCAACCACCGCGCGAAATATTTTTATGTTTATGATTATCTACCTTTAAGATTTCATTGCAGATGTGGTAATTGACTATTGGTGTGCCGATCTGCCAGGGGAACTCAAAATTAACATTGGCTCTACTAATCGGCAGACCAGCAATACCAAAGTCAACTGAAAATGTATTTAAATAAGAAATTATAGATATGTGATTATCTCTGACAGTAACTAGCTCAACTGGTTTAATTAAATTAATGGGGGAATCAGGCACCAGATTTTTTGTTTTACTAAGATATTTAATACCTTGCCTGATTCGTCTAAGAGCCAAGGGTACAACTCCCAATTCAGCTAAGACACTATCATATGGGGTACAGATAGTTCCCCCAACTATTATTTTGAGGGCCCTACTATATACCGCATCAAGTTTTCTCAGCTGATTATCAGTGGCGCATCCAAAGGCAAGGGCCCCATATTGGTGTCTAGACACAATGAAAGCTTCAAAGATCATAAGAAGAGTTTATCTATCTGAGCCCCATGATGTGCCTGACAACACTCGGATTAAATTAATATAAAAAATACAATTGTCAGTCGCCTCAGTGATGTGTTCCCCGAAACTAATGGCATTGTCGAAGATCACACCCAGAAATTTGACTGATTGCACCTGATTAATAACTGCATTATTTAATTTTAATTTTAAATAAAAAATACTTTTAAATTTCCTTGATTTTTGGAACACTATAGATTTAGTTTTTGCTTTGGAAATGGTAACACCACATGGCTCAGCCCATCTATTTAAATTATTGACATCCATCTGGAGATCTTTTTGAATGTCCTCATATGAATTTCCTACTCTCCAGAAGGCAGTATCATCGGCAAAAAGCCCGATACTCAAAAATAGTTTTAGGATTCTTACTTCCACCAAATAGCACCCTAGCCAAATCATTAATAAAAATAGAAAAAAAAGTGGGTGCTATTACAGAGCCCTGTGGTATACCATTTTCAAGAATAAAAATAGGGGATAGATTACCATTTAAAGTTACAGCAAATGTTCTGTTATCCAAAAATTGGTTAATAAATTCGAACATTGCTCCTCTAATCCCCATCTGAAAAACTTTTATTAATAATCCGCGTCTCCAGACCATGTCATACACCTTTTCTATATCCATAAACACACTAGCCACCTTGTGTCCATTCCTAAAAACATCCTTGATTTCGGATTGAAGACGAACAAGGTGGTCGGTGGTTGAGTGGTGTTTTCTAAAACCACTCTGGTAGATAGACAATTTACTGTTTAGCTCCAGAAAGTGGATAAGGCGATGGTTTACCATGTATTCCATGGTCTTGCAGACGCTGGATGTAAGAGATATTGGTCTATAATTAGTCGGGTCCGAGGGATCCCTACCCGCCTTATGGACAGCAAACACTTCTGCATGCTTCCAACTAGGCGGGAGAACTCCCTCAGATCACACCAAATTAAAGAGTTCCATGAATAACTCTGGTAGGCATATTATTAAAACATATATAGCTAAAATTATCAGGGCCAGGAGCTCAGCCTTTTCTTTTACCAAAAGCATTGAGGAACTCCTGGAATTTAAAGGGTGCATTATACAACAAATCATCCTTCTGGGCTTTGGATACCTGAGGGATAGGACTGGGTTTTTTCAATTTGAATTTTCCTAATTTGAAAATTTGTTGAATAATTAGTGGTAGCCAAATTATTTCTGAAAGTAGCTCCAAGGATATTAACTTTATCTTTATCGGTTTTATAAATCTTACTATTTTTTAAAATAGTTTTATTAGTAGCTGCTTTACCCTATACTCTTTTGATCCTCGGCCATACCACTTTTGCTTTAGAATTTTTGTTTAGAGAGCTACAAAACTGAAACCATGAGGCAGACTTAGCTTTATTAATACTTATTTTAAGTTTATAACGACTGTCTTTATAATTATCGATATTAACTTTAGTCTTAGCTTTTTGTAATAGTTTTCTACATCTGTTCCTATTTCTCTTAAGTCTGGTGTGTTCTTCCGTCCACCAAGGGACAGAGTTCCTTACATCAAGCCCTGAAGATTTAGAAACAGTGTTATTTGCTATATCGATACTGGCACCTACTAGGTTATCATTAAACCGGCCGGTGTCACTATCACAAATTAAATTATGATCTAATCCACCACACAGTTGTCTAAACTTAGGCCAGTTAGCTCGATCAAAATTCCACTTATGTTTATATTTAATATTATTAACTACAAAACCCAAAATAAGTCTTCAGGCACCTCCCACTCACATTTGGCAGCTAAGTCACTAGACTAGGGTGACATCTAAACATGATCAAGTATTGTGGGCGTCAGAGAGAAAAGTCGTCGTTTAGACAGGCTAAATTTAAGTTATCAATTAAATTTCCTATAATACGGCCTGTCATATTGGTAACCTTTGAACCCCAAATAATAGTTTTACTATTTAAATCACCTACTATAAATACATTTTGAAAATGGTTACCAATAATAGTCAAAATATCATTTTAAACAAATATGTCTACTAGTTATATTTTTACCACCGACGGCAGGATGTATATAATTTTTTTTTTTTTTTTATATCATTATCTTTAGTATGAATAGACACCCCCAGTAACTCGATACATTGATGCCTTCCCACTGCTGGAATTTGCGAATGGGCGATACCATTTCTAACAAAGGTGGCTAGGCATCCTTTACAGTTATCACTATCTGTTGATAGAGGTCCAGTAAAACATGGAATTTTGAATTCTGTAAATAATTTATGTTTTTTTTTTTTATCTTTATCTGATAATTTTGGAAGCAAGGACTCTTGGATAGCAATAACATCAATATCTAAATTTAAATCCATTTTTTTTTTAGCTCTTGACCATTAGCCCTAAGTCCTCTGGCGTTCCACTGAAGGATAACAAGACCCTTACTCTTATTAACAGTAACATTATTAACTTTAATATTATTATTAGCGCTATGAGTATGTACTACCATGATGGAAGAGGAGCAATTCTAGCTATAGAAATAACTATACAAGTTAATCTACACTGTTATTGCTCCTACTCTCCACCATGATCAGATCCTTGGTCTACGCTTCTCTGTGGTATTCAGGTCAATTTTAAAAGCTAGATGTTGATTAATGACCTCACAGGCATCCCTAGAGGCCCTAATAACGTCATCTAAAAAGAATTTGGAGAACGGGACCTTTTCTATCTCTCGGGTCAAAAAGAGGCCTGAAATAACCCTAACCAAATCGAGAGCTGTAATATTTTGGTCTAAACTCGAAAGCTTGGTCCCTGAGATTGCGCCGGCATAAGATTTAATTTGATTCTGTTGACTAGGTGTATTAATGACTAATGGCTCAGTCCTAGTAGTTATTTTGCGCCAGCTATCGAAGTACTGTTGGCTGAGTCCCCTGGGTCTGACGTTTTGGAGGAGCCCTGCTCGCCATGATGCGGACTGCCCTTTGGAAATCTGGACACTCCCTTGCATGTGTGCAATGAGACCCCCCTACAGTTGGCACACGAGATTGGTCTCGTGCATGGATTGTCTGGGGATCTCTTGGGGTGTGCAGTACCGCACCTGAAACAAACCGGGTACTCCCTAGTCGACCTACACTTTCTCACTGTGTGGCCCCACCTCTGGCACCTGGCACATTTCACTGGTTTCAGTATATAGGGATGGAGGTCATGCTTCACTCCCTTTACCCGGATAGATTGCACCCGGGGGGGAATAAGACCCTCCCCTTGTAACTGCCTGAAAAGAGGTATTATCTCTCTCTGGGACGTGGGGGGGGGGGGGGGGTGTGTACAAATCTGGCTTGGCCCGCCCCCCTCCCTTGTTGGTTTTACCTGTCTATAAAAATCAGTTGGAATTTGCACCTCCCCCCCCCCTCCCCGGGATGTGCACCAACCCTGGGTTCGAGGGGCGGAAACTGGTTGATCTCCACATCCGAAGTGTTACGTTTTACAGGTAAGCTAGTATTTAATTTTGTGGATTGTAGCTGAAACCTCCTTTTGGCCCGCGTACGTTTGGCCGCCGGTGGGGCAGGGGCAGCTTTAGTTTTTTTAAATTCCCCAGCGGTCGAAGAATTATCACAATTGGAACCGGGTTTTTGAGTTACAACGGTGAAGCCGTCCCCGGGGGTCTTCTGGGGGTGGATAGTCGCAACCCTATCATTCCAGAAGCCCACAGCAGCCGCCGGCAATTCAACTCCATTCTTAAAGCCGCACACCCTAGTTCCATCCAGCGAAAATAAATTATAATTTGGTTAATCTACAAACCTGTAACACACTTAGACACGTTTTTATCAAATGGAGTGAAAAAGCAGGTTTTATTTCGATAAATACCATGGGAATCCCCATGTCCCAATTGCTTGAAATAATTTTGAAAGTTAGTATTCTGATGTCACCGGTAGATGTCGCTCGAAGCACAACAATGCCTACGTCACGACAAATTTCACAGACTTGGGGTGCGTTCGTTTCACCTCTCCTGGACATGTTCCAACTGTTCTGTCCTGGTTGTATCCCCTTCTCCAGATATCGCAAGACTTAGCAAAATTATTGGTTTTAAGGGTTTGTAACGTTTTGTATTGAGACACTTACTTGTCTGAACTTTATTGTTACTGAAAATGTTCACGAACTGTGAAGAAAAATCTCACAAATGAACAACAACAAATAGGATGTTGATTGCGCGAACCGTGCACGAGAAAACAAACCGAACCAAAATGATAACGGTCACGTGATATACCAACGTCTGCGACATTGAAATGGAAATATCCCCTCTAAAAATAGACTGGACCTCGCTTGCTTAACGGTTTTTTCTCGACAGAACGTCTTGTGAAAAAATGCAAAAAATGCATTTCGTGGTTTTACAAACATCAGGATTACCAAAAAGCACTTCAGGTGAATGGAAATGTGTATTCTAAATAATAAAATGTAAGTAAAGTGCAATTTTATTTATGAAAAATGGGGTTTAATAGCGAAAAACAACGCAGTAATGGTTAACAAATAGCCGTAACTAGGGTGTGTCGCTTTAACCGAATTATCGATTTTCTGGCTTGCAGTCGCAGTAACACACACTGCCTCACCCGAAGTCGATACGGAGTTTGCCGAAGCCCGCTTCGTGGGCTCCCGGTTACTGTAATCGGTTGGCAGGTCAGCCGACTGCCTATGTGCCGAAATGTGCGAGTGCGAGTGCGAATAATTTTTACATGCTCATATACCACTAGAGTTTCGAGCATGTCCGTCCCGGGGCCTATCTCTGGATAGCCAGGGGCTTGTCCCGGGACAGAAAAAAATTAGTGGACAATTTTGAAATTAACATCCAAAAATTAAATAGTGGGCCTTTAAAAATGTGATGCTCATCTCTAATATAATTAATAAAGAAAATTCTACTATTAAATTTGGTCGCTAGATTAGATCGGGTGGTCAAAAAGAAATTCGAAAATAGCAATTAGTAAAAAAGTTAATAGAATTTTAAAAAAAAGAAAAAAAAAAGGTTAGAAGCCAGAAATAAAAAGAATTGACTGCTTGGTCGAATATTTATTTAATTTGGAGCATTTTGGAAGAACAGTCCAAAAATAAATAAGAGAAAGAAGAGAGGATCGGACTATTTAATAATATTAAAAAAGAAAGTAATTTCGACATAAACTTTTGAACGAAGGTCTAAAAGTTTTAAGTCGGTCTATATGTCCACGTGAGTGGCCTCGTTAAGGCCGTTAGGGTGCACAGCTTGTAGGGACGAGATGGATTGCATCCCGTCAAGAAAATCCCTAGATGACAGTCAATATACGTTGAAGGTGTAGTGCTGTGCTGAAATACAGATCTTGAGAAGCCGGATCCGTCTGAACGAGAGAGAGAATCAGACTAGGGTATAGTCCAGTCGTCATGGGTTGGTATAGTGGTGCGGACGGGCCCGACTCCGGAGGATACGAGATGGTATCACAATAAAACAAAGTAAAGTCTAGAAAAAGAGTAGTAGGGGCCGAGGGCAGCCATAATAGATTTCGAATTGTCAAAAAAAATAGCAGGGTCATGAGAGAATTGTTTGTACAAAGTTTGGTTGAAATCTACATGGTGAAACATGATGGTCATATTGGACTTTGAATTGGGCCAAAAAATAACAACAAATTCATGGCTCTAAGAGAATCATTTGCACCACGTTTGGTTAAAATCTGCTTGGTGGAACCTGTGAAGAAGTTGAAAATGTCTCAGCCAATCAGAGACCAGGGTGGCCATTTTACATTTTGAATCAGCCTAAAAAATAGAAGGATCATTTGGACCATGTTTGATTCAAGTTAAAAAGTTAAAGTTTGTTTTCTTTAACGACACCACTAGAGAAATTGATTTAATAATCATCGACCTTTGATATACAGGCTGTAATTATCTTATGGGCCCACTGACGGGGATTGATCATAGACAGACTGTGAATTAGGCAAGCGCTTTACCACTAGGCTTCATCCTCCCCCCCCCCCCCCCCCTCGTTTGGTTGAAATCTTCATGGTGAGAAGTAAAAAATGTCTCAATATAGGTCAGGACGGCCATGTTGGGTTGTTAACTGGCCATCGTTTAGTTGAAACCTGCCTTTTGGAACTTGATAAAATGTCTTAGTCAAGCAGAGGCCTGGGCGGCCATATTGGATTTGGATTTGGCCTGAAAAATAACAACTCTTGGTCACACCAAAGAGTGAACCATTTGGACAATGTGTGTTTGAAATCTTTTCTGGTAGAATGTGAGAAAAAGTTCAAAATGTCTCAGCAAATTAGAGGTTAGGGCAGCCATCTTGGATTTCGAATCATCCCGAAAAATAACAACACTTAGCCAGGGCCATGACAGGATCATCTGAACCAAGCTTGACTAAAACATCCTTGGTTTTACTTGAGAAGAAGTAAAACAAATAAAAGTTGAGGTACACCAGCTGCTGGACACTGACCCATCACATACGTTCCCATGGCCTTTCGGACCAGGTGAGCTAACAACACAATGACCACTTCAATACATTACTTACAGAGCCTTCACCTAACATACATACTTTAGTTTAGCTAGGTCTTCCACCAGAACACATTGATCACTTTAAAACATTACCTGCAGTGCCTTCACATGGGGTGCATACTCCAGATTAGCTAGATCTTCTGGTCTGTTGCACTGTCTGCGTTTATACAACACCTTTACCTCTCTAGCGCCTGCATCCTCGGCATTCTGGATCATTTCCTGTAAAAGAAACACTAATTCAACAAAGATCACTCGAGTATTATATATCGCTCCACTATTACAGTCAACAGATGGTATTGCTCCTGCATTAGTATCACAGGTATTGCTCTACTATTGCATTCAACAGATGGCATCACTTCACTATTACAGACATGCTATGGGGTTACTTCACTATTACAGCAAAGGTATGGCATCACTTCACTATTACAGACAGGATATGGCATCACTTCACTATTACAGCCAATATACGGCACCACTTCACTATTACAGCCAATATACGGCATCACTTCACTATTACAGCCAATATACGGCATCATTCTACTATTACAGCCAACATATGGCATCACTTCACTATTACAGACAGGATATGGCATCACTTCACTATTACAACCAACATATGACATCACTTCACTATTACAACCACGAGTTGGCATCATTTCACTATTACAGCAAACCGGCCTCGGTGGCGCCGTGGTTAGGTCATCGGTTTACAGACAAAGGTACTGGGTTCGGATCCCAGTCGAGGCATGGTATTTTTTAATCCAGATACTGACTCCAAACCCTTAGTGAGTGCTCAGCAAGGCTCAATGGGTAGGTGTAAACCACTTGCATCGACCAGTGATACATAACTAGTTCAACAAACGCCATGGTTTGTGCTGTCCTGCGTGTGGGAAGCGCAAATAAAAGATCCCTAGCTGCTTGTTGTAAAAAAGTAGCCTATGTGGTGACAGCGGGTGTCCACTAAAAACAGTGTCAGAATGACCATATGTTTGACGTCCAATAGCCGATGATAAGATAAAAAATTAATGTGCTCTAGTGGCATCGTTAAATAAACAAACGTTACTTTATTACAGCAAAGGTATGGCATCATTTCACTATCATTTAAATTTCACTATTATAGCCTTACTTCACTATCATGCCTATAAAAGACATCACTACGCTATTACATCCAAGAGATGGGGTCACTTCACTGTTACATCCAAGAAATGAGGTCACTTAACTGTTACAGCCAAGCGATGGCTTCACTTTACTATTACTGAAATAAAGAATCCACCATTGCCTCGGGTAGGACACAAAACCCAATACCTACAGATGGCTTAACCATTACACAACGAAGGTGAGTAAAGAACAAATATTGGTAATAATTTATGAAAAATATGCTGTTTCATTGTGTATACACTTGTAACACACCCAGAAATAAAAATATAAATCAGGTTTTTTTTCATGACACCACTGTACCATTCTGATTAATTAATCATCAGCTGTCAAATATTTAATAATTCTGACAGTGGAAATCCACTAGATTAGCAACCAGGGATTTTTATAATACACTCTCGCACAGATAGGACAAGACATATCACCACCTTTAATAAACCAGTGTTATGAGATGGTGATGCGACACTGCAGCTTCAGTGTAAAGTTACCTTGAGAATTTGTCCTTTTGGATACTGGTCAAGAACAGATCGCAGCTGTTTGATCAGACTGGGTTGCCTCATAGACCGAAGACCTTCCTTCCGTCTCTGGTCTCTGCAAAGAACGATTAATATTTATAGTCTTGTTAATTTTCTTTTTTCTTATAATTTAGTTTTTATAACGGAGATTTAATGTTTTAATTTTCAACGTCTACCATTCCAAAGTTTAATGTTGAACACATCCTACTATTTAAATGCTATTTTTGACTTTTGTTCACTGGTGGCTTGCTTCATTCAGCAAGTCAGTAGTACAATATTGGTAGATTGACTGTAATTATTGGTATTCGGAAATATTTTATTCGTATTCGAGACCCCCATATTCATGATACGTATCGTATTCGCCACTTGGTGTATTCGTTGCATCTGTAATATATATATATATATATATATATATATATATATATATATATATATATATATATATATATATATGTGTGTGTGTGTGTGTGTGTAGATATTCATGTGTATATGTAGCTGAATATGTATAAGTATATGTATATGTATAAGTATATGTATATGTATAAGTATATGTATAAGTATATGTATACGTGTATGTATATGTGTATGTATATATGTATATGTTTATGTATGTATGTATGTATGTATGTATGTATGTATGTATGTATATATATATATATATATATATATATGTCGGTGTGTGTGTGTGTGTGTGTGTGTGTGTGTGTGTGTGTGTGTGTGTGTGGTGTATGTTAAATTAATTTTAGTTACGTCTTTTATTTTGTTATTTACTTGGTTTTAGAGTAATACAAGAAGAAATTAGCATTTTTCATGAAATGATATGAAGTCCTGTTTCCTTCCAGCTTCAATTCTGAGTATCCCACAAACTCAAAGTCCATGAAATTTAAACTATTTCTCTTTGACGCTATCGAAGTTTCTACTTTTCAGTGTGAAGAAAAGTACGAAAGACATGCACTGGGTTGGGGGAATAGTAAATCCCTGATATGAGGGGTGTAATGTGGTCTGGACCTGGGATGGGAGGGGTTTCCAATATCAACATAACGGACCCTTTTGTCTACATTTTCGCTGGATACCTGTATGAATAGACTACTGTTACAACGTAAAACATTGTTTTATTTGAATCCCTGAACTATCCAGCCTAATTGTTAGAAACTAATAAACGTATAAATTTATACAGAATTTATTTAGAAATATAGTGAATCATACATTTAGTTTAATACGTTTAATGAAGAGAATGAATGCTCACTTAGAGAGTGATCGTCAGGTCATATCGAGTTTGCTTATTATATGGTGAAAACTCTAATTTAGTATTGAGTAAGATGTTTTTCATTTCATTTAGAGAAAGTAGCAACATACCCATTTCGACTTTTAGTCAACCGTCAGCCAAACCTGCCAGAGATATTTAGGTATTAACCTTGGTGATGTGATTGAAGGACACCATTTCTGAAAAACAATATACAGTATTAAATATATCATAGCATCAGATTTCTGAGTTTGGTTTGATTAAGAAGAAAAGTGAAAGTGTTTTGGAAATAACAAAAACAAACAAACTATTTTTGTATGTAATTTAGAAAACAATCAGCTCAAAAATAAATAACTTGTAGCAAATTTCATGGTATGAAAAAAGGCGTTCCCTGTGGGAAGGACTATAGCTATTTATCAATGAAACGTTGCATTCCTGCGCCACACATCTATCAATGACGTTTACACAAAGAATACACGTTCAAAATGTTATGATTATGCAGGCAGGGTTCGCATCCTAGAAAATCCTGGAAAGTGCTTAAATTTTATTTTCTTCCTGGAAAGTGTATAAACTCCTGGGAAAATTAATCAGCCTCCTGGAATTTATTATTTTATTATTTTTGTTTCTTCATTTAATAATTATTTGAAAAATATATTTATAAATAATCGCGTTTGACGTCTGTTTCCAAACAATATCCGGCACTGAACAGAACGTTTGTTCTTTTGTAGCATTTCGGTTAAATCCCTCTAGTAAGGAAGAAGGACAACATGAGTGCTGGGTAGGATTCGGTTTATTCAGCAACCAACAAATCAGGGCCGTAGCTAGGATTTTTTTGTGGGGGGGGGGGGGGGGGGGCAACTGAGTAGTTAATAGTCTCAAACTCCTTTTCTTTAAGTTTGTATAATGCTTTCCGAATGCTAGTTACGGCCCTGAACGGTATCAACATATATCATCTCTAAAATTAATGTACTGTCACGGGGATCCTATAATACCCGTAACTGAATAAAACACGATTATCCAAATATCTCTTCTAACTGTATATCTATTAGATTTCTCTGTATCGGGCAGTCTAATACCCGAGTGGCTCGGCTCTAGGCATGATCAGAGATACGATCTTATATAAATATATATATATATGTAGCACGTTTAGTTCATTAGAAAACACAACAAAACACAATACACTTTGGAATCTGTATTAACACTACGCTGACAAATGTACTTGCCGCAGTAGTTAATTAACCACAACAATATAATAACAACCCAGAACTAATCACTTAATTAGTTAATCACTAGGTGTCTAGTTTACACAATATTCTAATCACTTCACCGTGATACAACACACACACGTGTGATAATTGAGAAACGCTGCCAGGGGAACTTAATTAATAAAGGAATTACAACTCTATTCCTAACTGGTTAATTTTTAATTAACCCTTAACTACTCATTCAGTAACCTTGTAATACAGAATTAATACTTGTACCTATCACAATAAAGACAATAACCTACAGTTTACCTAGGTCCTCTAGGATGACCGGCTAAGCTTTATATTACCAAATACTCGTATAAAAATATTAGAACAGTGAAGCCTACAATTTACTTCGTCAGATTACCGTAGACACTGTCTAAAGAATATTGGTATAATACAGTATTAAAATATTTAAAGTCACATCAATCACATCAAGGTTATACAACAGAGCAGAAAAATATATTTACCACGTTCGGACTGAACTTATATAGATCGTTCAGTGGACGACGTCCGTTCCCCTGGATACTTCCAATGTTTCTCCTCGATATATCTAAAATCCTATCTATTTATTCAAAAATCTCAGAGACAGCGAATATCGCCTGGGGGCACAACGCGGTACCTCACCTATCATGTGATAGTTCCACAACTCCCAGGGACGGTATTTTCTTCTTAGATGGCCAGACTTACTGTCGTCAGTTCGCTAGAAATACCCCGGTCGTAAACCGCCCTACCTGAGTTATTACGTAACTACTGGCCACATGGCCTCCACAACTGGTCTAAGTGTGTATTAGAGGGTACGGTCGCGCGGAGGTATTACGTAACCAAGCTGCACACGGCCCTCTAAAACAATTAACATCGCCACAGGCGAAAAGATAAGAGCATGTTCCGTCACACACACCCACCTCAAAAAGGATATTTCCTCTACTCTAGGAATAGGGAAATATACTACATTTAAACAAAACAAAATGTGCGTTAACCGACGCATCCGGACATTTATAACACATAGTAATAAGGTGACTACCAGTAATCACACTGAGTCTCTGAGTCCCTGGTATACAATAAAATATATAAAAACAAAACCAGAAATCAGGAACGTCAACACATTATCACAACGTTCAACTTCGGGACAGGGCATCAGCGATTACATTGGATGTGCCCTTGATATGTTCTATGGTAATTGGGAATTCCTGCAGAAGAAGACTCCATCTCAAAACTCTCTGGTTGGTGGCTTTCATTCTGTGAATGAAGGTAAGCGGATTATGGTCAGTAAAGACAACCACTTGATGCCATGCCGATTTCACGTAGATCTGAAAATGCTTCAGAGCTTGTACCATGGCCAAAGCTTCCTTCTCTATAGTGGAATAGTTCACCTGGTGTTTGTCAAACTTTTTGGAGAAGAAACTTACAGGATGGTCCAGTCCATTTTCATCTTCTTGGAACAGCACAGCTCCAGCTCCCACGTCACTGGCATCCACAGCCAGCTTGAAAGGCATTCGGTAGTCTGGTGCTGCCATCACGGGAGACAAGGAGAGCATCTGCTTGAGACGGTTGAATGACTTCTCGCATTCGTCTGACCACTGGAACTTCGATTCCTTCTTTAGTGCCGCATGTTTTACAGGTTTTACCCGATAGTCATGCTGTCGACTCGGTGTGGCGTTGGATTCCAAGCGCACATCCTGGATTAAGGTATTGGTAACCGTTGGAAAGTCCTGACAAATGGAAACATTTTCTTGTATCAACGTAGTCAGCTCTGCTCGCTGGGGGCTGTCACGGTGCAAGTCCGGACTCAAGTCTGCTTGAATCTGGCTGTTGGTTAACTTGATCTCTGCAGTCTTGACGTCATCACGGGAAATTGAGTGACTCTCAATCTGGACAGGTAACACTGGAACTATCGGCAGTCTGTCAAAATAACCTTTTAGCAAATTGATGTGACAATACCTACTTTTCCTAACCCTATCAGGAGTGTTTATCACATACCCTGTCTCATTAACCCGTCTGTGCACAACATAGGGACTGAAATACCTGTTCTGCAATGAACCCCGTTTAATGGGAAGGTACAGCAGCACCTTATCCCCTGGTTTAAATTCCCGACTCCTAGCCTTCCTATCAAACACTGATTTTATTTTGCTCTGAGCATAGTTCAGATGCTTCCTAGCTAGTTCGGTCGCTGGCCACCTCCTATCTCTAACTCTCTTATTCATTAATACTCCCTTGTCCATATAATAACCTGACATCTGATCCTCCATCTCACCCTCAGTTAACAATGTAGTGCGAGCTGCCAACAAATTTGGATCAGCCCCCTGCTCTAGGATTAACTCTTGTCTATTACAAGGTAAGTCCCCTCTATCAAACACAACTGGTTCATTTACCCTCTGCGGGAGGTGAACAGGTTCCACCACATTTATTTCCTCAGTTGACTTATCTACCATTTTACTGATAACCTCATCCACTCCAATTTCATGGCTCACACACGCATCAGACAAATCACAATTTTCCTCTGGGTCTCGTGCTACCCTTCTGGCCATAGCCCTAGTCATTACACACGCAGGATATCTAATCTCATCAACCTCACACTCTTCTATTGGTAAAGGGCTGTCTTCAATTAACAATTTGTCACCTTGCGGATGGCAACACTGACTAGTCAAATCGTTACCCAACAAAACTCCTATGTTTTCAACAGGCAAGTCCTTCACAACACCCATAACGACTGGTCCCGTCACAAACTTCAAACACAAGAAAACGTTATGTAACCGAACAACCATATTTTCTCCAGTAACCGAGGTTAAGGCCAAACTACGTCCTGTATCTGAATGTTCAATACCAGCTAAACAATCTGACGTTATAAGCGATGGCTACACCCTGTATCCCGATAGATTGATATTGCCTTAGGACTCAACTCTTGTTTCACATCACAAACCATACCAGTGGACACATACGGGTTTACTTTCTCTGCCATGGGACTAACCATTAACTCTCTCGCTAACTGGATTTGGTCTCCCCAATAATTTTGTGCGTACGAAAACAAATATATTAAGAAATAAAATGAAGGTCGAGCTGGTACAAACACGATCAGAAGCAAATTTAAAGTCCTGGCTCACTGGATGGATTCACTGCAGAATTTTTCATCATTATTATTATTATTATTATTATTATTGTTATTAGAATTTTTCATTTATTATTATTATTTTATTATGTTATTATTATTAATAATATTATTATTATTATTAAAAATACATTGTTGATTTTGTTGGTGGGGGGGGGAGTGTGTGTTTGTGGGGGGAGGGGGGAGGGGCAGATTTAGGGCATTTTATAGTCAGGTCAATAAGTTATAGCTATAGTATTTGAGAAATGTCTCCTGTGCAAAAACTAGACACAATCACTTGTATTCAAAAGCAAAATTAACCCAGGCAATTTCTTAATAATTGGCGACTCATAACTTTATTGAACTGCACCTACAAACTAGATGCTGGATGTATTGCAAATAGAAGTAAAACCGTCTTTGATAAAACAATAGACAAAGATCAAACAGGTTTTATAAAAGTAAGATATATTGGAGAACATATACGTTTAATATATGACATAATGCAGTACACCGAAACACACAATATACCACGTCTCTTGGTACAAGTGGATTTTGAGAAAGCTTTCGACTCCGTATCATGGTCTTTTATCGAAAAAGCTTTAGAACTATTTAATTTTAAAAATTCATTAAAGAAATTTATTAAAACCTTTTACACAACTTCTATGTCTAGTGTTTTACAAAATGGTTACTTATCAGAAACTTTTAAGTTAGAAAGAGGGTGTAAACAAGGGGATCCCCTGTCGCCATATATCTTTATAATTTGTGCTAAAATCCTCTCAATTCTACTTAAAAATAACATAAATATTAAAAGTATTACTATTGATAATGAGGTATGTCTAATATCTCAATATGCTGATGATACTACTTTTACTCTTAACGGATGTCTGGAGTCTCTGTACAGTATCTTGACATTACTTGATTATTATTCGGAAATCTCCGGTCTAAAAATAAATTACACTAAGTCAAAAGCCATTTGGATAGGTAACAAAAACATAGTAAAGAAGTCTACCATCATACTCATTGGAAATTAGAATGCAAACCAATTCATGTTATTTGGTATTAATTTTACAATAAATTAAGAAGAAATAGTAACATGTAATTTTGATTCTAAGATAATACAAATCCAAAACTTCATGAAACTTGTATCACCAAGGAAGTTGGCTGTCTTAGGAAGAGTTACAATTATAAAAACATTAATAATACCTAAAATTACACATTTACTAATTGCATTACCACATCCATCAAAAACAACTATTAAAAATTTAAACAAAATACTATTCCAGTTTATTTGGCAACATAAACCCGAAAAAATTAAGAGAGAATTATTAACTCAAGATTATGAATATGGGGGTGTATTACTGCCAGATATACAACAGGTAATGACATCTTTAAAATCGTCAGGGATAAAAAGACTTTTCCTAAATAATAAATGGGTCAATCTGTTTCAGTCTACCACTAGTATAAGCACTAAGGACCTAATTATACATGGGGACTATTTCATTACTCGTAGAAAAGATAGTCTTAAAAACGTGTTCTGGAAAGATGTATTATTCAGTTGGTTAGCAATACAACAAAAACAAAGCCTCGTGAGAACTGACGATATTCAAGGACTGAATATTTGGTATAATACTAAAGTTCTAAAAGACATTAAACCTTTTTTGTGTGGTAATTATATAAAAACAGAATGATTTTTACATATGACTTACTCGATACAGAAGGCAATATTCTGTCATTTGAAACTTTTAGAAATAAATATGATATAAAAACAATTTTGTTAATTTATGCATCATTAATGGATGCCGTAAACTCATTTCTACATTCATTGACCATTATCAAGAATACATTTGTTTCTATGCAAACTTCACTTTTACCTTTCAAACTGAAAACTGTGTTAAATAACAATACAGGATGTAAAAATATGTATAACATATTGAACTGTAAAAGCGTAATTCCAAAGTCACAGATAAAATATGCAAATAAGGGTTTGAACTACGATTGCTTTACTTGAGAAAAATACTATATTTTGCCATTTAAATGTCTGAAAGATACAAATTTAATATGGTTTCAATACCGATTGCTCCATAGAATTCTTGACACTAATACATTTTGTAGATTAAAAAAATGCACCTTTTTAATGATTGCAATAAGGTGCGAAATGTATGAGAAACTGTTGTAAAGTGGATATTTGATAAAACAGGAATTGGCACCAAACTCAATAAAAATGTAATTATGTTTGGGATTGGGTAGTGAATTGGTTAACTTTCAACATAAAGAATTATAGTTATAATACGAAAATATTCCACAAAGTTTTACATATACAAGCTATCGAACAAATCCTAAAAAACCCACCCAAATTTCAAATCGAAAAATTCATTTGTGAATGTGATAAGTTTAATAAACGCTTTGGAAAATGGTTCATTATCTTTGTTTAAAACGCTGGGAAAATGGTTTAATTTCTTTGTTTAAAATCGGAGAAACAACAGTTTCATTATATTTTTTTATTTTCTTCAACAGATACGTTTATGCTGTGTTTTAAAAAAAGAAACAAAAAGCTTGTTTGGACATGTAGCAGCCTCGTCTGTTACTGCACCATAAGTGATATCTATTTTTCTCTTTCTTCTGTTTGTCTTCACTCTGATCAACCCCCTCTCTATCTTTCCTTCTTCTCTGTCTTCCCCCCATCAAAGCCAATTAATGTCAGTGAATTAATGCTTTTGAGGTGTTTTTTATGAACCCAAATTTATGTAAATAGAAAGTATTTATGTCTAAAAATATAAAACCAACAACATGCAAAGTAACCCAATTTAAAAACATAAAAAATAATAATAACAATAATGATAAAAATGATCTAACAATTTTTTTTTCTCTCTTTAAAAATGATTAACTTAGAAATTATTAACAGTGTCCTTGTTTATAAGATTGGTTAAATAAACCTAACTTTTTTCCCACTACCACAATTATCTAAAAAAAAGAGAAAAATTAAAACGTTCAAACATGTGCGATGCATTTCACTTTCTCTATTGCAAAACATTGGGAATGTGTATTTTTATATTATAGTTCTGTATCTACCTAATTTTCATTCATGACATATACTTACAATATGTATTAAGACTGTAAGACAAATGATTCAAGGCTCCCCAACCGTGACATTGTCTGTTTGATCTGGGGTAAGAAATAAAAAGAAGAAAAAGAGAATACATTTAATATACAGCTGTTAATATTTTACTCATAATTTTTTTTATTTGATATGCAATTATAGTCTTTAAAACGTTAATGTCTTATTACCAACGTATTACTACTGACGACACACTCAGGCCGGCCCCTTTAACAACGCCATACCCACTAATTAGACGATGTGCTTGGATACAAAATATCCATCTCGGGCTAAACAAAATCCTGATTCATTTCATTTCAACTTATTTTCGTGTTTATATCCAATAAAGGTTCAAGCACGCTGTCCTGGGCACATACCTCAGCTATATGGGCTTTTTGTCCTGGACAGTGGGTTAGTTGTTAATTATTAATGGTTAGTGAGAAAGAAGAGCGTGTAGTGGCCTTACACCTACCCATGGAGTCGTTAAAACTCGCTTTGGGTAGGAGCCGGAACCGGGCTGCGAACCCTGTACCTACCAGCCTTAAGTTTGATGGCTTTTGTTTTCTTGAAATTGTTTATTCATATGTTCAGTAGCTTAACCACGATGCCACCGAGGCCGGTTATCACTGGATAATGTAACGTACTTCTCAGTGAAATTATGGTGCGACTACTGCGTATAAATGGTTAATTAGTCTACCACGAGTTATCTCCCATCATTCAATCAACGTGATTCACGGTAGTACCCCCCACATCCCGAGTCAGGCCACCGATCTTATCGGAGGTCGGACTCGGGATGGGCGTGTTCGAAACCCTAGTGGTATATGGGCACGTTAAACTAGTCATCATCATCATCATCACGGTAGTAATATTGTGTGAAATCTCAAGTCAGGAATAATGTTATTTTGCAGTGAGTCCACGTGGCATATAGTAAACGTTTAATTTCGCAGCAGCTCTGAGACACCTAATTGGGTCTGTGTTGTTAATACTTTGAAAATGTACTGGCGGCAGGAAGTAATTGTAAACAATAACAAATTATCTTTGGATAGCAGACACTGGAAAGTGTCATGGGTGTTTCCAGCTGTGTGCACAGTAACCTTATTCTACACTGAGATGGTGAATTGGGCTCCATGGTATTGTATCAGGTTGCTAGAAGCTCTTAACAACTTTAGAAAAACAATTTGTCAAACAAAGCAAAGCCTTAAAACCAGTTATAACAGATATATTTATTACACTAATTAAACACGAAATATAAGCTATCAGAGTAAACTGCTCCATCTGTAGTGTTGAGCTACTGACTGAATTAATAATCAACCGTTAAGATAAATTAATACTTTTAATGATTTTCAATACACAGTAATTTAACGAAACAAAATGAATACAGGGCCAGTAACTATATTCGGCATTTTTCCTTAAACGTTTTCACTCGTTATAAAGTGTCTACGTTTTGACATGTTCTAAAACAAATTTAAACAGCAATTTAGAGAGAATAAAATGACAAATATATTTACAATCAACGTGTAATGATTCCTAGAAAAATGCGCATTTTCGTAGGTTTTACAAAAATGCAAAAAAATCTCATCGTGTGTAAGATGTTTGCATGTAACATAGGTCAGAGGTTACTGAAACAATGTTTAGAAGTGATATGTGATAAAAACTTACTAAAATAATATGGCATTAGCAAATAATTACCACAATTCTACTTCCCTTAATTCATTTTGTTGAGTACATTTTAAATATGCAAGTAATACTACTAAAGGTACCTGTTTAGAAACCAAAATCTATTGACTGATATACTTTAAATTGGCGTATCCGGGTAGCCAGGGATTGGGCACAAAAGGACCTTGCCTTCTCGAATATACCTCTTTTTTCACAATACCAACTTTTATAATGCATGTCACCCCATAAAATGTGTAAAAGCAGTGCCCTCTATCACCACTCCACCCCCGTTAGGGTTTGTTGACTAGTTGGAAAAGAAATATTTAATGGCACGCCAGCACATGATATTTGTAATGCCTTCTAGTCTATACTTGAACAGACAAAAACGATTGCTAATAAAACTCGCCATTTTATTGACACTTGTACTCAAACATGTGTTATTCTTAGTAATACACTGTAGGCGAAACGCAAATGGTCAACAGTCAAATTCACAAAATTGTATTTCATTGTTGCTAATGTAAACATTTTGTAATAAAACATTTATCTGATAAAAACAATGTATCGATTTACTCAGGCAACACATATAACGTGTGGTACCTTGCATTTTATTTTACCAGCAAAACGTAGGGTGTCTCGTGGCATTTGAGATAAAATAAATGTGTTAAAGGGACATACCCTAGTTTGAAGTCGTGGAAACTAACACTAAGTTTAGTTAATCTACAAACCTCTAACACATTTGGATAAAGATACAATTGAGTAAAACATGAGTCTGTGACTGTGAAATGGTGAAATATCCTCTAAAAATAGACGAAAACTCGACTTCATAACTCTTACTTCTCAGACGCACGTGCGTTTTTAAAAATATGAGAAATGTCTTTTGTGATATTAAAATCACAAGTATGACCCAAAACACTCCAAATGTACAAAAAACGGATGATCCAAACAATAAAATCTAAACAAAGTATGATTTCAGTTAACAAAAGAGGTTCTAATGGTCAAAACTATGCCTTGGTGTTTAAAACTTAGGGTGTGTCCCTTAATTAGAATTTTTAGAAAGTAAAGTTTGTATTTTCAAATTTTGTCTTAAACAAATTTCAACCTCAGGTGAACTGTAGATGCATTGCAATTGTACATTAAATGGAATTAATTTACTGGGATAGTTTTAACATGGTATGTGCACAAATATTTCACAAATTGCGTGCAAATTATTAGAGTGATTATAAAAGTGTCTTGGTCATATTGGATTCTGGTTTTATGTTCTACTTGTAATATTATTAGCACCAGTGTACAGTACACACAGGAGAAGGGCTGGTAGGTGTTTTACTATGGCTGGTGAATTGTTAAAATCACCTATTCCATGTTCAGTGCATTGGTTTTTTTTAAATCATCAAACTCTAGGCGTCTGGTGGTTGTGGACAGTTGTGTATCAAGTTTTAACTTATTTTTGTTCTCCTAAGAATTCAATATGGCGGAGGTGGGAAGGTATGTGTGTCCCGTGACTATGTGGATCTACAAAACAAACCTGGCTATGACACAGCACAACTCGAAACGAATCCGGCAAGTGATGTCTTGAAATCTAAGCTGGATTATTATCACATCTTAAACCAGTGTCTTTCCGCAACGTTAATTTTCAATTGAGACCCCGGCAACCTGATCTGGAAGTTGTTTAAACCATAGTTATCATATGTCCTCTCTGTGATGTATTTCGACACTTGGTCTGTAAAAGGAAAATTGTTACCGGCATAGTGGCTGCTCCAACAAAACAGCGACAACGTATCATTTATATGCACTTCCCCATACCACAATCTTTAATGTACCAGTCCTGGGCACTGGTTGAAGTAAGATAAAAGGCGATGGGTCCACTAAGGGCAATCAATCATATATCCCATCGCATCCACTGAACTATGCTGACATGGGTGATATACTGCATGCGTGTACAGGAATGAACTACTCTACTAGTTTTGTCATATATAAATTGCAAATACATTGCGGTAACTGTAGATTAAAAATAAGACATTTTCAGGTATAGTTACATGTTTTGATTGTCAATGTTTTGAAAAAAAATTAATTTGTTAATTGAATAAAGATTGTTGATTAAAATATTTAATAAATTGATGTTATAATAATGATAACAATGAATGCCATTAAGTACAATAAGACCAGGTGTAAAATATATCAAAATACAGTTTAATGCATTCGTCATCAGCATTGATCTGGTGCGTGATTAAATATAATGTTTGTCTAATGCGCTCGTAGAATGATATACATGTACACACACACATATTTTATTTAAACACACTATAGCAGTAACCACTTTGTTATAATGACCAGAGATCCCTCATCATTGGAACATCTGAAATGTTACAATTATTCCAGTTAAGGGGGCATACTTTTAGTACGTACGCATTTTGGGTGGGTGGGGGGGGTTGAACATTTAAGAGCCATTTTGCGTACGCTTGCGTACGGCGGGGTGGGGGGGGGGGGGGTGTTATTAGGGTAAAATAAAAAAAAAAATATATAGTTAATTTGATTATTTACTGACGTTCTAGATCGTCGGCGCCTGTTTTGTTCGCCATACTAACCCTTTGCGTCATTCCACTGCATGACCTTTGTGTCATTTGACGCACGCATGCATGGCCAAGAAAATGGCCTCCGGTGGTGATAATTATGACAAATATTCCTAACTTTTGAAATGTATTAAATGTGTAAACCCAACCAAGAAGGCGGGCGAGGTTCAGGAACTTGCCGCGGCCGAATGGAAGTTGCTGAAGGATGACGATTCGGCCTTTAGCAGGCGGATTCTTCAGTTAAAAACAGAAGGAAGGGAGGAAGAAGACATCGCTCCTAAACTTTTGGGCACAGTTGCCAAAGTCATCCGCAAGTAGCGATGGGAAGAAAGACACAGGTGAGATTTTTATGGGCACTTCACGTGAATCTTTCCCTGTCGATAGTAAAACGATAGTGTAAGTCCCACTTTCGATGAGCGATTTTTCCGCGCGCGAGTTTTTAAGCGTGGTGACGTCATATTAATGTGGAATGTTCGATGGCGGCTTTATATTAAGGGAAAACTGTACTATCGCACGGAGCGCCACTGCGGTAGCAACGTTAATAGAATGTCGACAGGGTCGTGAATTAGTGTAGGAACACTGTGAGAATAATTTTTGGCCGTTTCTGACAAATAATATTTAAAGTAAATAGCTTGAATGAAAGCCGCTCTGTTTAACGTGCTCACTGTTTATGATATCGGAGGTGTTTAAGTTAAAACGACTTCTGACGTCACATATTAAGAGAAACACAGTGACGTCAGAAAACACATGCATTCGTCTATACAGTTCCATTTTTTTTTTTCGGAACGTGTTACATGCATAATTTTATTTTGTGTCAACATAGGACAAAATAGAAAACAGTTTTGGAAAGAACAAATATTGCCCATATTTTCTTTGAATTTAAATAAAATTATATTGGTCCCGAAAAATTAACTTGTATATAGGCTGGGTGTTATTTTAAGCAAAATAACCAATTTTCTCTTTGTTCACACACGGTAGAAACGTTTTAATTTCAGTTGGTTAATGGATATAAAGCATGAAGGATTTGACTAGCCAAGGAAAAAAAGAAATGTCAAAGTGATTAATACTGCCATTCACTTTATGGCCGTGGATCAAAAGTTCACACGGTTACCTATGATTTTGTTTTTGAAATTTCAGTTTATAAAATGTAAAAAATTCAAGGGGGTGTAATGACTTAAAATTTTGACCGAATATAGGACGGTTTCCCTTTAAAATGTGTAAATGTGTTTTACTGACAATAAATTTTGAGGAAAACATGAATTCTAGTGGAAAGAGAGTTATAAAACTGAAAATTGCACAGAACACATACTTATTAATCTTGTTGAGGAGAATCCGGTTTTGTACGATGCGGTTTAGAAAACGCAGATAGGGAAAAGCACATTTCCGCGCGCGGAATCGCGTTTAATAATTGAATATTTAAAAAAGCGGGCCTAAGGGCGAAATTAACAGCCATTGAACATGTTCCTTGCATATGATATAATAATATCATTTCCCTTTTCCTAGAATCACCTCCGCCTGGTCAGCAAATAGCTAAGTTATTGAGTTAGAGTGCTAATGACACCTTACAGTATTAATTTACAATGAAAATACTTTGACATTAGAGGGCAACAGAAGCAGGTTTTTGATTCTGGTCATGCCGCCCTATGCCCATTATTGATTGTGAGGTGGAAATTTACCTTAACCCTTTTCTCTAAAAATGTCATTGGATGTAACTGCAAACCAACATATTATAAGTGTGGCCTTATGCAGTGGGTTTTTGTTTTTCTCCAAGCGCTGACCATGGCTCTGAATCTAATGCTGCTGACGGAGTTGATATCGCTGATTCTGCTGAAGATCCCAAGGTTGTCTCTCCCGAAGATGAGCCCAAAGATCACACATATGTTGCTGACCAAGACAAACTACAGTTAACTCCAGCCCAAGACAAGTTAAGATGTTCAATACAGAAGCATCTGGCACTGATCAACAAACTGACCGAGCTGAAAGATGCTGGTCTGGCCACAAATGAGTCGATAAAACAGCTTCAAGGAGCACGGGCAACTCTAAAGCAAGAAGAAAAGCTACTGAAACGCAAAGTAGCCGATGCTGATAGACAGAGGAAACGTAGAGCTGATTTTCGTGACACAATGAAGGACTTGGCTGTCGAGCATGGTGAAAAGCCTGCATTCAAGCGCTTCTTTCGATGGAAAACTGGTAGACCAGCTTTAGAGGAGGATTTTAAAGATCTTCATGAAGCTATTGTTACAATCGTATCACACAATGCGGAGGCAGATCATCGTAGGAGAACTGAAATTCTCATTGCATGCCAGACCCTAGATGACTTGCAGTCGGAATTGAAGAAGATGGATTTTAACCTATATCTTCGTCTGATTCCTCGTCGAGCAGATAGCACCGAAGGCCAGCGCCATGTCAGGACTGTACCAGTTAAACTAAATAAGGCGAAAAATACTCTTCGAAAGAAACACGAAAATGCAGACTTTAGCTTCGCTTCGGGGGAATTCCTGAAAAACATTGCCACCATGTTTGGGCCAGACTCCGTTTTTGTGTTGTCTGTTGACAACAAAGCAAAGGTACCAATAGGTCTAACAGCTGCTACGAAACAAGCACCCCTTTTGATGTGCCTTGAATATGAAATGAGGCTCTCAGATCATGACTTTGTAATTGCAGGAAACCACAAGCTCACCCCCTCTGTCTACGCAGGATGTGTCATACGTAAGCCGTCAGCAAGGTCGGATTTTGAGATATCCTATTCGGGCCCACTATACATAGCGATTAGAAGTGCCAAGCATGACAGCAGCACTGCTTTCACGCATGGTAAAGATTTCGAGACATTAATGGAGTTGGACTCCTCCAGGCTGTGGCAAAAACTGACGGTGTCGTGAAGCCTATCGTCCTGGTGTTCATGGATGGAGGTGCTGATGAGAACCCCCGGTTTCCAAAGACACTCCAGGTTGCAATTCATCATTTCAAAGAGTTCAATCTAGATGTTTACATCGCATTGACCACGGCACCC
Organism: Gigantopelta aegis; assembly: GCF_016097555.1. Taxonomy (NCBI): domain Eukaryota; kingdom Metazoa; phylum Mollusca; class Gastropoda; order Neomphalida; family Peltospiridae; genus Gigantopelta; species Gigantopelta aegis. Next base: position 75,816,786 of record NC_054708.1, read on the forward strand.
GGTCTATCAGCTTACAACTTCGTGGAAAGACGAATGGCTCCCCTTAGCAAGGAGTTGGCTGGTATCATATTACCTCATGACGCTTGCGGTTCCCACTTGGGACAGTTCAGGGGTGACTATTAATGATGAGCTGGAGAGACGAAACTTTAGGAATGCGGCCGAAGTTCTTGCAGGCTTATGGAGCAATATGACCCTAGATGATTATCCAGTATTAGCAGAATTCGTTGAAAATAAATCCTTGACTGTGAACGACATTGATGAAGCCTGGGCGGCGAAGCACTGTCGTATCAGCCAGTACACTCTCACCATTGTAAAGTGCGCCTCCGTCGGTTGCTGTGGGGAAATGCGTACATCGTGGACGGACATATTCCCTGGTCGTTTCCTGCCTGCCCCAGTACCAAAAAGGTCTTCTAATTCAGGGCCAGTTATTCCTGATCCGAAAGATGTCCGCCCAACAGATATGTATCCAAATCTATGGGAGAGAATGGCTTTGACATCGCGTGTACCCCAAGTACTCAAGATATACAAGGAGATCCCGTACGATTCATGCTGCCCTACAATAATGAAGGACATTGATGGGCGTGTGTGCAAGAAGTGTGGAATCTATTTCCCATCAATAGCGTCAGTGACCAGGCATCGCCGTGGAGGAGGGTGTACGGTTGAAACAATGGATGAAGGGCCGGATGCCTATGAGGCCATTCATGATGATCCTGAACACCTCAACGTCGACGCAGTCTTAACTGAGGAAGCAGAGCCTGTATTTGCACCGCCGATCTACAGAAATATTTTTGAGGCCCTTGGTGTACCTTGGGAGGCATTGGATGAATAACACTACAAATTTTCTCATTGATCTAGGCAGTCCTATTGTTTATCAATATTTTGTTGTCATGTGCCCCAAAAAGTTGTACCTACTGGTACTAAGTTCCGACTTTTAGGTTTATAGTTCCGAGTTAGTTCCAGTTTTATAGTTTTGTGATGATTTGAATTTTTTTGTAATTAAAACAGAGCAGACGTTCCGGTTTATAATACATTTAGAAACATTTTATTCGTCGTCAAGCGTTGTTTAATACATTTGTACAATGAGCAGTATTCATTAATTATAGTATACCATGATGACATCGACGGTGGCATTGTCTACATTTACTGGTACTGACTGACGATCTTTTGCGTATGTACGCAAGGGGGGGGGGGGGGGGGTATGGGCACTGGCGTACGCATGCGTACGGGGGGGGGGGAGGGGGTGCAAAAAATCGGAAAATTGTGCGTACGTACTAAATGGATGACCCCTAATGTAGTAATATCTAAATATTTTAGCCCAGTAAATATGAATGTGCATACATTTCAACTACTGCAATGAACAATATTTATTATTAGTATGCATATTTATTTTATGCCATTTATATAAAGGGGTCGCTTCTTCTAACCAATTAGTTATAATATGAACTACCATGAACGGACTCCGATTTAAAGAAAAATACTTGACCTTTATCTACTAATTCATGTTCAACTATATATCAAATATTATATAATGTCTATAAAATATACAATGACTACAACAGTTACAATCCTGTGATGATGCCTTTGAAATAATATAAACTAATTTCCCTCTATGCCAAGTAAATTAAAATATTTTAATGCATATGGTCATAAAACATTTATCATCTTTGGACCGTCATCCTTTTTATAATAAACAATTCCCAGGCTTTTTCATTTTAAATTGCAACTTAAATTTATTTGTTATATAATATTCAAATTGTCTACAAAATACAGACATAGCTAGATCATAATTTTTAACTAAGGTTGTTGCATATGGGAGCCATGTTTAAAAAAAAGAAAGAAAGAAAGAAAGGAATTGTATATTTAATGACACACTCAACACAACTGCAGGTATGTGGTATCAGACATGTGGTTAATGACCACAAGTATATTTTAGAGAGGAAACTATGGGCAACTATTTTTTTATTAGCACCAAGGGATCTTTAATATATGCATCATTCCACAGACAAGATAGTACCCTATCATGGTCTGTAACACCAGTTGTGAAGCACTGGCTGCTGGAACGAGAAACAGTCCAATGATTCCACTAACAGGGATCGATCCTAGACTGACCGTACACCAGGCCAGCACTTTACTACTGGGCTACGTCCTGCCCCCGGCAAATTAATTTAATTATATTATTTTTTCTCTAATACACATAGTAACTATTCAGACTAAAATAAGGGAAAACAACTTTCCTGTTTAACTAGTTTCTCTGTCTCTGTTCAGTTAATATTTTCTTAACTGCGTGTTTCTTCTGTAGAACTAAATAAACTCTGCAATCACTTCTGATTAAACTATTTACATAACCGGCATTTATTCAACAACAAAACATATTTTACAACATTCTTGATGTCTAAGAACTAAACACTTCCATCCCCCCCCCCCATCCCCCCCATTGTCTGCAGTCCATCTCAGATTATCACAAACGGACCGGTCATCGTGATGCGTAAACAGTTAATTCTAGCTACCTCAGCCAGAGTTGTTATTTCTTTGTAAGCCAAAACACCCAGCCAGAGATAGTTTACATAAAACACCATCGCTGCATGTAAACACTTAGAGCTAGCATGTGTCATTAGCATGTCAGGCGGTATGGCACCTAGGATTCAATCTTCTCAGCCAGTTTACAGCAAAAACCATGTTGTAAGCTAACGCTTTATGTCTGTCAGCTATGGGTGATACTACAAAATTCTAGAGAGACAGAATAAGGTAGTGCTGAAAACATGGTTTTTGCCTTTTGTGGAAATGGACATAAAAGATATTTGGTTTGGGTTCTGTTTTATAAAAGCATAAATAAATGATTGGTATGAATGAGACATTGTGAAATGATAGTACACCTTCCCATGATGCTGACAAGGTGATTAACTCATTTTTGTATAATTCACCATATAATGGGTTCTGGCACTAACATCTCGATGTGTTCGCCAAAAGTGGATGAGTGAAAACTCAATTCCATAGTTATCGAAAGCAGTGCCACATAACTGGTATATTATCGAATCTGAACGACAAAACCGTAATACATGGTGGGGCCGTATCTCTACAATGCAGAGTCGAATAAGCATTTGGCAAAATATTGGTTGATTCCACGAATCTGTGTCTAGTGCCTCGACTACAGGAGGACAGCCACTCCCGAGGAGATCCTTTACTGGAAATTTCATCCCTCGTGCATCGCCACAAAGAGGACTGTCACTCCCAGACTAATACTAGTTTACTAAATCAGCACTGGCACCGGGCAGAGCTATTTAGAATAAATACAGCTGTGATGACATGTACTCACGAATCGCTGTCAAAATTGTGATGATATCAGGTGTTGGCGAAAGGTGAGCATATCCTGCCCCACTGATGGCACCCGTCATGAGTACTACACCACATCTGTCAAGTCCGTCACCTCATCTGAAACTGATGGCACCCGTCATGAGTACTACCACCACATCTGTCAAGTCCGTCACTTCATCTGAAACTGATGGCACCCGTCATGAGTACTACACCACATCTGTCAAGTCCGTCACTTCATCTGAAACTGATGGCACCCGTCATGAGTACTACACCACATCTGTCAAGTCCGTCACTTCATCTGAAACTGATGGCACCCGTCATGAGTACTACACCACATCTGTCAAGTCCGTCACCTCATCTGAAACTGATGGCACCCGTCATGAGTACTACCACCACATCTGTCAAGTCCGTCACTTCATCTGAAACTGATGGCACCCGTCATAAGTACTACACCACATCTGTCAAGTCCGTCACTTCATCTGAAACTGATGGCACCCGTCATGAGTACTACACCACATCTGTTAAGTCCGTCACTTCATCTGAAACTGATGGCACCCGTCATGAGTACTACCACCACATCTGTTAAGTCCGTCACTGCATCTGAAACTGATGGCACCCGTCATGAGTACTACACCACATCTGTCAAGTCCGTCACTTCATCTGAAACTGATGGCACCCGTCATGAGTACTACACCACATCTGTCAAGTCCGTCACTGCATCTGAAACTGATGGCACCCGTCATAAGTACTACCACCACATCTGTCAAGTCCGTCACTGCATCTGAAACTGATGGCACCCGTCATGAGTACTACCACCACATCTGTCAAGTCCGTCACTGCATCTGAAACTGATGGCACCCGTCATGAGTACTACCACCACAGCTGTCAAGTCCATCACTGCATCTGAAACTGATGGCACCCGTCATGAGTACTACCACCACAGCTATTAAGTCCATCACTGCATCTGAAACTGATGGCACCCGTCATGAGTACTACCACCACATCTGTCAAGTCCGTCACTGCATCTGAAACTGATGGCACCCGTCATGAGTACTACCACCACATCTGTCAAGTCCGTCACTTCATCTGAAACTGATGGCACCCGTCATGAGTACTACCACCACATCTGTTAAGTCCGTCACTGCATCTGAAACTGATGGCACCCGTCATGAGTACTACACCACATCTGTCAAGTCCGTCACTTCATCTGAAACTGATGGCACCCGTCATGAGTACTACACCACATCTGTCAAGTCCGTCACTTCATCTGAAACTGATGGCACCCGTCATGAGTACTACCACCACATCTGTCAAGTCCGTCAATGCATCTGAAACTGATGGCACCCGTCATGAGTACTACCACCACATCTGTCAAGTCCGTCACTGCATCTGAAACTGATGGCAGCCGTCATGAGTACTACCACCACAGCTGTCAAGTCCATCACTGCATCTGAAACTGATGGCGCCCGTCATGAGTACTACCACCACAGCTATGACGTCCATCACTGCATCTGAAACTGATGGCACCCGTCATGAGTACTACCACCACAGCTGTTAAGTCCGTCACTTCATCTGAAACTGATGGCACCCGTCATGAGTACTACCACCACATCTGTCAAGTCCGTCACTTCATCTGAAACTGATGGCACCCGTCATGAGTACTACCACCACATCTGTCAAGTCCGTCACTGCATCTGAAACTGATGGCACCCGTCATGAGTACTACCACCACAGCTGTCAAGTCCATCACTGCAGCTGAAACTGATGGCACCCGTCATGAGTACTACCACCACAGCTATGAAGTCCATCACTGCATCTGAAACTGATGGCACCCGTCATGAGTACTACCACCACAGCTGTTAAGTCCGTCACTTCATCTGAAACTGATGGTACCCGTCATGAGTACTACCACCACATCTGTCAAGTCCGTCACTTCATCTGAAACTGATGGCACCCGTCATGAGTACTACCACCACATCTGTCAAGTCCGTCACTGCATCTGAAACTGATGGCACCCGTCATGAGTACTACCACCACATCTGTCAAGTCCGTCACTTCATCTGAAACTGATGGCACCCGTCATGAGTACTACCACCACATCTGTCAAGTCCGTCACTTCATCTGAAACTGATGGCACCCGTCATGAGTACTACCACCACATCTGTCAAGTCCGTCACTGCATCTGAAACTGATGGCACCCGTCATGAGTACTACCACCACATCTGTCAAGTCCGTCACTTCATCTGAAACTGATGGCACCCGTCATGAGTACTACCACCACATCTGTCAAGTCCGTCACTGCATCTGAAACGATGAACAAAATAATAAATGCGCAAGAGTTTTACCAAAGAGATGAAAAAATATACACAAGTTCAAAATATGGAATAGCATCAGCAGTAATTTTAGTCAGTGATGCATCGTATTTAGTAGATATAGCCTCCAAATGTCTAACATAATCCCTTTTGAATGCCCTCTGAGGTCCCTGGACATCATAACCTTGATGAAACAACTTCTGTTCCAGAATAATATGGCGTTGGTTGAAATCTTCTTACAATGAGCATGCCCTAAGTTATCAGAGTTTACGATATGTAGGTACCAAAAGCTGGAGCAGAAGGTATATTGCTGGAAATACATGGGGAAATTGACCACTGGAATACTGTTGTCATTTCTGTGGGAACGTGCATATAAAATATGCCTTACTGTTAATGGAAAAAAGTAGCGAGTTGCCTCTGAAGACTTAAACTCTGAAATTATCAAAAATGTTGACATCCAATAGCCAATGAATAAATAATCAATTTGCTCCAGTGGTGTGGTTAAACAAAACAAACTTTAATTCGAATTACAATAAATATCAATAACTGGAAACCCTTTCCTTTTCCTTTTTGTGTTGTGATAAAATAAAGTCTCTGTCTAAAAACCACAATTAAAAATCTCAAGTTAAAAAGCTCAACATTTCGTCAGCTAAATGCTGACATCCTCAGGAGCAAGCTAAACTTAAAACCAGGAGTTCAGCATTAAAAACAGGTGAATAAAAACAGTTCAAGTGAAAATGTCAAGTTCAAAGACTAAAAAAATCACAGGATAAGCTGACTGGGGGAAAATAACAACAAAAGAGTCAATGACTGCTTGGGTCATACTCATTAAGTCCGTCAGGCCACATTGTGTTCAAGCGGTGCATCCAGATTGATTCGGCAATGTTCAGTTTAGTTTTATCACGATTAACAATCTTGTGTAACACAGTGCAATTATAATCATGTCCTGCTATATTGAAATGAGGGGCCACATGGGGTGCTTTAGATTGTTTATTATACAGAATGTTTGTGTTGTGTACGAATACTTCTTCTTCAGTAGATCAGGAGAGTTCAGCAAATGTACAGCACAATTCTGACCACTAAGCTGGGTACATCATTTACTTGTACCAAAATACAGTTCTAAACTTAAACGAATGATGACTATGCGGAAATTGTGTGAATCGGTCTATCACGAGTTATCGCCCATTATTCGAATGTAATTAATATTTCATATAAAAGGAAAGGAATCTGGAATTGGTAGCCTAGTGGTTAAGGTTGTTAGTAAGTATTGGGTTCGTACCCAAGTACCAGCTCCCACCCAGAGTTAATTGTAACGATAGTGATTGTTTGAATGATTGATTGATTAATTGAGAGAGAGAGAGAGAGAAGTGTGTGTGTGTGTGTGTGTGTGTGTGTGAGAGAGAGAGAGAGAGAGAGAGAGAGAGAGAGAGAGAGAGAGATAGAGAGATAGATAGAAGAAAGAGAATTGGGGGGTGGGGGGTGGGAGAGAGAGAGATAGGGAGAGAGAGAAAGAGAGCGACCGAGCGAGAGAGATACGTTGCCACATAGGCTAATTCTCTTTGTGTCTGTCTGTCTTTCTGTCTCTGTCTCTCTCCGTCTCTGTCTCTCTCCGTCTCTGCCTCTGTGTGTGTGTGTATATGTGTGTGTGTGTACGTGTGTGTGTTTGTGTGTATGTATGTGTGTGGTGTGTGTGTGAGTATGTGTGTGTGGTGTGTGTGTGAGTATGTGTGTGTGGGTTTGTGTATGTGTGTGTGTATGTATGTGTGTGGTGTATGTGTATGTGTGTGTATGTGTGTGTGTGTGTGAGTATGTGTGTGTGTGTGTGTGTGTATATATGTGTGTGGTGTCTGTGTGTATGTGTATGTGTGTGTGTGTACCATGTGCCCACATCGTACATGTCTTTTAACCAAAAGTTTCTTTCCTTTCTCGGTCCTATGTGATAAACCTGGTTCCGATTCAGCCTGGACCACCGACTCTCAGTTTAACACGTGAATAGACCAATTCACTGGTCTCAACACACATTCTGGATAAAATTATTTTACTGTAAATGGGATTCGCAAATTGAAACACGACCAGAAGCGGGTCAGATATTGATATTTTCTTTTGTATTTTTCACAATTAGATTTGTCCGGCGGATATTTCATAAGTCGCTCTTACTGCATCTCACGGACTCTGAATTTAGCAATTCGGCTAGTAATGATATCTTGGGATTTGAATAATTTGTGATAGTAAACATCTTGAGAAGAAAAAGGACTTGACCAGTTTGGCTGCAAATATTTGTTGTTGCATATTGGTACAAAAAGGTCGAATACAGGTTATTCGGTTCCATATAGGTCGTCGCTAATACTTTATGTATATTTTAACGCTTGGCACCGTTGTAACAATTGGCTGCGTGTAACGCTACTGGGGCGGATCCAGCTTTTCTGATGGGGGGGGGGGGGAACCAAGACAAAAAGGGCACCATAACATTATGAAAAGGCACTACTGAAAAATTACACACGGTTCACATGGACCATAATATAATAGTGCTACAACAGACGTATTCTACAGTGTTCTATACATTGACAGAATAAATAAATTTGTAAAAAAACCTAAAAATCCTAAATAAAAGGGGCACTTCTCAAATTTGAGGGGGGTCCGGACACTTTGGACCCCCCTCTAGATCCGCCCTAGCGCTAGTCTGGGTTGCGATGGGTTGTAAAATCAATAACATTTTTATGGAATCAAAACAGAACAAAACGGAAACAAAACTGAAAACAAAAAACAAACAACAGCAACAAAAAGCAACAACAACAACAACAACTCCCCCCCCCCAAAAAAAAAAAAAAAAAAAAAAAAAAAACCCACACACAAAAACAACAACAACCCCAAACAAACAACAAAACAGACAAAGCAAAACAGCAGAAGAGAACTTTGTTACACAGACTGAACGAAAACATGAAAAAGTCTTATGACAGGATACAAAAGTATAGGAATAGTACATAATACGACTCTAGAGCTTTCTAACTTCATGTATTAAAGTTTATTTTGTTGAACGACACCACTAGAACACATTGATTTATTTATCATCGACTGTTAGATGTCAAACATTTGGTAATTCTGACATATAGTTTTAGGAAGGAAACCCGCTACAGTTTTCCATTAGTAGCAAGGGATCTTTTATAAGCACCATCCCACAGACAGGATAGCATATGCCACGGCCTTTGATATACCAGTCGTGGTGCACTGGCTGGAACGAGAAATAGCCCAATCGGCCCACCAACGGGGATCAATCCTAGACGACTGCGCATCAAGCGAGCGCTTTACCACTGGGCTACGTCCCGCCCCTTTTGTATTAATAATGCTATAATATGGCGAGTCGATAGTGTAGCTTTAAAAAGACATTCCTGAGTTTGATGCAATTTGTAAGATGTTATCGACTAACAGAGACTTTTTAACGGTTGTAATTACATATCAAATATATTTCTTTGCATAAAATATTAGTGGCTGTATATTAAACGTGTTTCTGACCGTTCTAATATTTGTACTAGGTTAAATTTCATTTTATTTCCTAAAATATTGTGTTTTCGTACGTACAAAATTATTTAAAGACAAAATCCAGTTTGGGTTTCTTATAAATATTAAGACGACCAGAAACACATTGAATATACAGACACTGATATTCAAGAAAATATATTTAATATGTAAGTTTAATTATAGAAATATTTTATTAGTAGGAAACATCTTACAATGCAACAAATTCAGGAATGTCCCTATAAGACCCGTACCCTGCCTGCATGCGGCAACACCACCTAACTGAGAACAGTTATCTCCACATCTCCTGCCCGGCAATCACCCATTCGACGACGCCTGTCCACTTCCTCCGGCCACACCGGACCAGCTGAGATGATAAACTCTCTGCTTGCCTCCTGCAAACACTGCACACGATCAATTTTATTATGACGTTCTCCACGTGTAGCAATCATGTACTATGTATAGACGTCTCTCAGAATCCTTTGTACGGGTGTTTGCTCTCTCCACGGCCATTGTTATTAGCTGAAAATTAAGATTCGATTTTAAGGGTGAGAGTGAGACATTGGTGAGTGGTATGGCACCGACGAGAAGTGTGATGGATCGTGGGATCGATTCATTTGGTTTATGTTTCGTTCCAAACAGTGCTCCGAAACTTGCATGTAGTCAACTCCGCCGTGCCACCACACTACCATCTGTTTTGCTCGTACTTGCTTTAGCAGCTTGCATGTAATTATAGACCAGGTTAGAAAATAGTTTATCATAAAAGAAAATAATACAAAATTCTGACATGCCTTTTGGAATGTTTCTTTCATGGTTACAAATATGTTGACCTCTGTAGTATGTAAATACTATGTTGGTTTGAAGTTACTTGTTATGTTTAGTACTAACTGATAACAACTATGCAAGAAGTATACTGTCACTTACATAGTTGTTATCAGTTACTTGTATAACACAACATGAGGCGGGAAAATTTCAGTTATCGACGTATGTTGATGTTTTGCAAGGTCATTATCAAAGGGAGAGTACTCCCTATAATTAGTAGTCACACGATCCTCTCATGTCTTCGTTGTCCTTTTCTGTGTATAGAAGGAAGGAAATGTTTTATTTAACGACGCACTCAACACATTTTATTTACGGTTATATGGCGTCGGACATATGGTTAAGGACCACACAGATATTGAGGGAGGAAACCCGCTGTAGCCACTTCATGGGCTACTTTTTTGATTAGCAACAAGGAATGTTTCATATGCACCATCCCACAGACAGGGTAGTACATACCACGGCCTTTGGTATACCAGTCGTGGTGCACTGACTGGAGCGAGAAATAGCCCAATGGGCCCACTGACGGGAATCGATCCCAAACCGACCGCGCATCGAGCTAGCGCTTTAACACTGGGCTACGTCTCGCCCCCTTTCTGTGTATAGAGGGGTCACGCCACTATTGCAGCAAGTCGCGGGTTTGTAGGTGACCAATATTGCTCCATTGAAAAGAGTACCCCTTTTCTTTATTTTATCTTATTGGAATCAGCACTAGTTTGACTATTAGGTTAAGCAGTCTTGACTACCATAATTATGGAATAAAAACGGCTTGATTCCTGTATCTAGAACAGAATGTCTTCTATATATGTCCTAGTTCGGCGTACACCGGATGTTTTAAAGGGACATTCCTGAGTTTGCTGCACTGTAAGATGTTTCCGACTAATAAAAAATTTCTACGATTAAACTTACATATTAAATATATTTTCTTGTTTAGATATCAGTGTCTGTATATTCAATGTGTTTCTAGTCGTCTTAAGAAGCCCAAACTGGATTTTTTCTTCAAATAATTTCGTTCGTACGAAATAAAACCCCATATTTTAGGAAATAAAATGAAATTTAACCTAGTACAAATATTAGAACGATCAGAAACACGTTTAATATACAGCCACTAATATTGTATGCAGAAAAATATATTTGATAGTTAATTACAATCGTTTAAAAGTCTCTTTTAGTCGATAACATCTTAAAAATTGCAGCAAACTCAGGAATGTCCCTTTAATAATGCAGTAATAGTAACTGCTGTTCTGATGGGTAATACTATGTGAAATTGTTTGTTTGTGGAAATATTGTCTATTCCCAAGAAATTAATTAGTATACCAGGTAACCTATATTTAGTGTACTATTGTTATGATGTGTACACCGGATGATGAGACATTAAAAGCAGTGACCATATGAAATTGCTGTATTCTGCAAAAATGTGGATTGCCAATAAAACCATTCTAAACATCTCTTAAATGCCTCGTGACACGCCACGAACGGTATATCAAACGCCGTGGTGTGTGCTATCCTGTCTGTGGGATGGTGCATATAAAAGATCCCTTGCTACAAATGGAATGTAGCTGGTTTCCTCTCCGAGACTAGATGTACATGTATATGTTAGGATGACCAATCGTTTGACATACATTAGCCGATGATTAATAAATCAATGTGTTCTAGTGGTGTCGTTAAACAAAACAAACTTTAACTGTAACTTTTTAGCCACGTAACACCTTGCTTTCTTGCAGGTAGATTAAATGAAAAGTGCAACCACTGTTCGTACATGTGCTACTTGAGTTTCTTGGTGCATTAATATCAGTTTTATTGAAAAATAAAAGTGAACATGATTGGCAATGGAAATTTAAATGGTCCAGAAAAACCTATACACTTTTACAGTATAAACCTGACCTCATTGTTTAGAGTACTGGTGTGACAGATTACATTTAGTTTCACTCTGGTGCAACTCGCTGCTAATGGCATTACCATGCATCGCGATCATCGACGACCTTGCAAATTAACGCATCGCGTCGCGGCCATATTGTTAGCTGATTTGATTAAAGATTCAAGATTTAAAGAGTCATTGCCGAGCGGGTCTGCAGCACAATGACTTGAAGAAGTCGTGGCCAGTCAACGGTGCCGTCTAATTGATCCAATAAGCTAACCGCTTATTCGTCCACTTAACCTTCGCGAAAAATTCGTCAACATCCAGATCCAGAGTTCGATCTTCAGGAATCAATGATGGGCGCGGTGTTGGAGATTTAGTCACACTTAGATTGTGAAAGTCTGGCTTATTATCATTGTTCAGTGAAAGAAACGCTTAATGGATTAAGTATGGAAGTATCGTGTTGCAAATGGTGTCTGTAAATTGAACATTTTATACATTAAGGATGAAAGTATCGTGTTGAAAGTGATTATTGCAAATTGAATGCTTTATGGATTATTTTGTTAAAATATCAGTTTGAAAGTTGTGTTTGTAAAGCAAATATTTTATACACTAAATAGGAATGTACTTGAGTACATGACACTGTATTGTCGTGAAAGTGGAGTTTTCAGTTTGAATAAAGTGTGAACCAACTGGAGATAACCGTTCGTATCGATAACACTAGAATTTGTTAAAACTACAGTTGAGTTTGTATTTTGCATTCATAAATGATGTTACAATATGGTGATGGAGATTGTGTGTGTGTTAGAACTACAATTGAGTTTGTATTTTGCATTAATACATGATGTTACAATATGGTGATGGAGATTGTGTGTGTCTTAGAACTACAATTGAGTTTGTATTTTGCATTAATACATGATGTTACAATATGGTGATGGAGATTGTGTGTGTGTTAGAACTACAATTGAGTTTGTATTTTGCATTAATACATGATGTTACAATATGGTGATGGAGATTGTGCGTGTCTTAGAACTACAATTGAGTTTGTATTTTGCATTAATACATGATGTTACAATATGGTGATGGAGATTGTGCGTGTCTTAGAACTACAATTGAGTTTGTATTTTGCATTAATACATGATGTTACAATATGGTGATGGAGATTGTGCGTGTGTTAGAACTACAATTGAGTTTGTATTTTGCATTAATACATGATGTTACAATATGGTGATGGAGATTGTGCGTGTCTTAGAACTACAATTGAGTTTGTATTTTGCATTAATACATGATGTTACAATATGGTGATGGAGATTGTGCGTGTGTTAGAACTACAATTGAGTTTGTATTTTGCATTAATACATGATGTTGCAGTATGGTGATCGACATTGTGGATGTATTAAAACTGTTCCTGTGTTTGTATTTTAAATTAATAAATAATTGTATAATAATTGTACATTACAGCTTCAATTATGAAATTATTGTGTTGACGATAATCCAAAAACCAGTTACAAATAGACTGCTCATTGAATGCTAATAATGTCTTTGATGTCTTGGATTGGAATCTTCTAAAGCTTGCAAAAATATATGGACATAAACAGATGAATGGCTAAATTAGTTAAAAGATATCCAGTTTCTGTTATATCTTTAGATCTTTATTTTGATGCAGAATAATGCATGACATCACATCAAATGTCACCATATTTACCGTTTTAATGTCGAATATAAGTACTACCATTTAGGTTTGTGAAACAGTGTGATAATCCTTGATATAAATTTCAATGTTGACCATACCTAACTATGGAAACAAACGTATTTTTATTTACAACCTTCTTTATGTGAGGTTAAATTTATCCTGGTGTTTGCATTCGTTTAGGAGCATCATATATGTCTGCAAATGCATTCCTCCCTCCTCTCTCTATGTCTGTGTCGCTCTCTCTCTCTCTCTCTTTCTCTCTCTCTCTCTCTGTCAATAGTACGTCGAAATAACCATGTTACTTTTTTATACACAAAATAACCGTTGTTTAAAAATGTTCCGAGGTGTCGTAAAACAAATATTCCTTTTCTTGACACCACCTCCTTGTATCGCAAATGATGAGCACTCAAGGACATTGTAATTCACATGACCGAAATCAATTTTTGCCCTGATCCCGTGACACAAAATGATGATCAACATCTTCGCGAGTACAGGTCCTGGAAAATATGATATCTGTATACATCAGCAGTTGTGTTCCAAGTAATATAATAACCCAGGATGAATTCAGCGCCCCGAGAAAGTTGGACATTTTTAGTCCTGGAACGAAAATCCATATACGTACAGAGCCATAGTATGAGACGCCATAAAACTGCGCCCATTTTGATGAAAACTTTGATGAAAACTTACAGCAATTCCAGAAATAATCATACATGCGCGAGAAGAAGGAAACTCAATTACATGTTTGTGCCTGTGGGTCTACTGGACACTTTATTCATGCATGAATGGTTTTCACACGATACTATTTATATGCATGCACAATGTGATGATTTACTAGGATGGGAACAGGGGAGAAATTTGTCATGAAAGTTTGAGGCAGCTCTGATTTAAGCAAACCCCCCCCCCCCCTCCCAACCCCCAACCCCCCAACCCCCCACACCAAACAACCCCCCACAAGACCCCCACAAACCTCCCCAAACCCCCCACCCCCCACACATGTAATATGAAATAACACAGTGGAAAGAACCAATCACCACATGTTATCGTATTTCATAGCCTGGGTCACTCGTCAAATTATTGGCTACATTTACACTAACAGAGCTTTCAACCCACAACACAAAACACCGAAAGGACACAGCACATCAGAAGGAACTGCTTTAATATATTCAGTCGTTTTCGACCTGAACATTATTTAATCCAGTTTTAGAGAAGATGTCTTATGCTACTAAGTCAACCCTCAGTCGTATACAACTATGAGTGAATACAGAATTGTAATTGTTTCGTTGAGCTGTGAATGGGCGTTCTTCATTAGTGAATCCCTTTTTTGACAAACGTTACTTACTAATATAAACATAATGATGCTGTGTGGTTGATGCGCCAGTGGTTTTCTTCGTTAATTAACACAATTAGCTAATATCCACCAACAGTCTACATCGAAGTGGACGTTTAGTCCGCGTATTAGGTGTGACGTAGGTTGAAGGCCTCGAAGTTAGTCCTACGACCCCTCTCACCTCCGGCGAGCACTCCGCTACTTTCAGCTGAATCAGTTTTCCTTTCTAATGCCCCCAAATCACACCAACGCAGCGTGTGGGTCTGGGTCTGGCGAGTATGGCAAAGACGCCATATCTGGTGCGTTTTGACGTCTGGGTCTTTAACTGTTACGTGTGTTCAGTATATATTAACGTGGATATATTTTCTTCTATAAACACCAACAATAATTATGACAATCCTACTTTAATTAATATATATCTTGACTGTTGTTTACTAAGAGAAAAACAAAATAAAATACGTTTCACACAACCCCAGTCTGGCAGTGTTAAAATATAGCGCATGTTCTATAACGTCTGTTGCCAGATTTGTAGTTGACGTCAGCACAGACGCGGTGTGTTTTGTCACATTCGATTCAGTGCGTTTTATTTTCGACTGGTACCATACTCGCCAGCCCCAGACCCAGACATAGACCCGGTGTGTTTTAGGCCTTTTATATGCATATTAGAAAACAGTGTTTACAGGAACACCCAAGGGCATATGGTAGTCTTCACGCATCTGTTGTAAAGTACATGCATATTAGAAAACAGTCTGTTTACAGGAACACCCAAGGGCATATGGCAGTCTTCATTATGTCTGGTAATGTCAGTCATCTCGCTGAGGCATCAGACTAATTTTAGTTTACTTTTTTTGCCACTACTTTTCCACTGGAGACAGGGGTAAGTTCAGTCAATCGCTTGTGGCTAACGTTCGCTACACTGGTTTTCACGCTACACAGTAAACCGAATTACCACTTCGAGAACTTGTTAAACAAGTTTGCAAACGTTAACAAAAAACGGCTGGCTGAACTAGGAGCTGTAGACATTGGATCATGCCTGGTAATACGAAAGTGTACGGTATTTTATTTCATTAACACTGATTTTGTGCTTATATCCAATTAAGGTTCAAGCACGCTGTCCTGGGCACACACCTCAGCTATTTGAATATCTGTCCAGGACAGTAGGTTAGTTGTTAGTGGTTAGTGAGAGAGAAGAGGGTATAGTGGTATTACAGCTACCCATTGAGTCGTTAAAGGGACATTCCTGAGTTTCTGCATTGTAAGATGTTTCCGACTAATAAAATATTTCTACGATTCAACTTACACTGTTTCTGGTTGTCTTAATTTTTATAAGATCCCAAACCTGATTTTGTCTATTTTTGGAAATAAAATGAAATTTAACCTAGTACAAATATTAGAAGATTAACTTCTGTATTAGTCTAGACGAGAAATCTCAAAATGTGACCCTAAGGAGCATTTTTGGGTAAAAGTTGTGAACCAAACTTTTTAACATAATTTGGATATGCTGAATCCAAATGTGTCGGTTCCCAAGCTGGATTTTGAATCCTTCACCTTCAAAATGGCAAAACAAAAATGGCCGCCATATGGTTACTAAAGTAAAATAATGTAATATTTTGGCTTACAAATGAGTATATTTATGATATTGGTGGCTATTCCTAAGTAATTTAGGTCAAAAAATTGCTATTTGATATTACTTTGTAGTTTTATCAATAATTTCAAGATGGCCACCATTTGTCTACTAAACCTGAAAATATAACATCTGGGCTTTTAATTCAGGTACTTTTGTACATTGGTGGCTATTTTGTGTCATCTAATTAATATTTGATATTTCTGTAATGTTTTAATTAGTAACATTATGAAAATTTCATATTTCTGTGACATTTAAGCTGCTATTTAAAGTACCTTTGGTCCACATGGTTAATGCATAATTAATGCCATATAGAAATGTCATTTACAAAGCAAGGATATCTTTCTGTCCCATCACTCAAATGATCATTGAAAAAGTTCGGTATTTGGCATGTCCATTTATGTGTCACTGCAATTTATATGGTATTCATACATGTGTCCTGGTCTTCAATGTGACTTTTGCAGCCACACAGTGTTGTACAAATTAATCCAGATTTTCTGCATTTGCATAGGAGGGTCCTACATTGCAACATACCGGCCTCGGTGGCGTCGTGGTTAGGCCATCGGTCTACAGGCTGGTAGGTACTGGGTTCGGATCACAGTCGAGGCATGGGATTTTTAATCCAGATACCGACTCCAAACCCTGAGTGAATGCTCCGCAAGGCTTAATGTAAACCTCTTGCACCGACCAGTGATCCATAGCTGGTTCAACAAAGGCCATGGTTTGTGCTGTCCTGCCTGTGGGAAGCGCAAATAAAAGATCCCTTGCTGTCTGTCGTAAAAGAGTAGCTTATGCGGTGACATCGGGTTTCCTCTAAAAAAAAAACGTGTCAGCATGACCATATGTTTGACGTCCAATAGCCAATGATAAGATAAAAAATCAATGTGCTCTAGTGGCGTCGTTAAATAAAACAAACTTTACTTTACATTGCAACATATTATTTCCAAGTAAGCTGCTGGAATGGGACTCCGGAGCATCAAAATAGGCTGCAGAATTGATTCACAGTACTGCCACCCCATGTTAATTGGTGAAGGAAGTTCTGGTATGGCACAGTGAGATTGTCTCGAGATCATTGTTTGATAATGAACTCTCTTTATGTGAAACTGCAGGGCATCGCTTGTTGGGGGCAAAGCTTCTGGTTTGCTGGCCTTGGAATAAAGCATGTCGTGCGACACCAAATTAGTCGATTTGATTTACACTGTATATTCTGCACACAAATTTCTCTTTTGTTTTTTTGATGGCATCTGTGAGTTCACCTACTCCTAAGTGACCGAGTAAGTGGTGGTCTGCTTTGAAGACCTTCCATGATGACCGCTTCGTTTGTAAGAAGTCGTGTCGCATCCGGTAAGCGCATGGAAAGGAAGCAGTGATGTTGCTGAATTTGTTGGCAGGTTGTTGAATACTTTTTCGATGGGTATATATCTCTTTTGGTTTGACGTGCCTGGCATCATCCAGAGGCTCCTGCACTGTACACGAGGAAAATGGGAAACCACCAGCACAAGGACATCCGAATCTCTTGATGATACAACAACCATATTGTATCGCCTCTGGATAGCATGCAACACCAAGCTAGTATCGGCCTCTTCGTGTGCAGCCCCCAGGGAAGCTAAATCGGTTGAGATGTTTGACAGTTGAACTTCTTGTCTATCTACAAAACCGCTAGCAACAACAATTTCTGTATGATGCAGTGCGTTAGCAAGCAACTCATCAGACAAGAATTTGAAAAGATCGGCCTTGTTCTCTTGTAGAGCCATGAAATTTGACCAGTTTTTTTGGTAGGGGTACACCACGGTTTTCTAAAACACGTCTGATTGGCTGAGCTTTCTTTTTGCGACGTACTCTAGTGTTGGACTTGATAGACTCTTCCAAATATCTATTAACAAATGACATCCACTCTTTGATAACTGGTACCACTTTGCAGTACTGCCCGGATAAATGTGTTTGCTAGGTCACCAAAAGTCAACGTATTAGGAGGTTTTCCAATTCCAACAAATAGTGCTTGCCCATCTATAATAAGGCATGATGCTTTATCTTGAAGATTAATTGTTTCAGGGCATTCAATACCTTCTGTTATTCTGTTAATATATCAGCCAGTACTGACTTGTATCCAGTGCCAAGTGTGCCATTAATTTCAGCAAGTGCTAGAGGTACTAGCATAAGCTCATGGTTCAGTATAGTGGGCGTATCAACAGGTCGGCCAGCTTCATATGCAGTGATGAGTCGCTGAAGGACATTTGTTTTCAAAAAGTCTTTTTGTATTTTTCTTTACTGTCCTTTACTACAGTATACAGCGATGCAAATGTAGATGCATTATTTTTAAGCAGTGGATGATGAATGGAGACGACTGGCTTGCATCGTGGCTTAGTCACAATTAATCGCTCTTGTACAAATGTGTCAAGTTGTTTTTGACCGAACTGTTTGGCACCAAGTAATGACTTCTTGATAGCTTCAGTTGCTACATCCTTCATCACAATATTTTGGAGTGAAGCAGACTGTACATCATTGGAAAACACACTGAATCTTTGGAATGTATCGACCAATAATTCCTCATCTTCGTTGTCCCGTTTTTGTCGTGCTGTTGTACCTTCATTCTGATGAATGAAGAGTGTGACCAGGACATAATTCGTACATTGAATATGTTTCAGTTGCTATTTGAGATCGCAGGTTGTAAGAAAGGGTCCACCTATACAGAGCTGACGCTGTCTTTGTGATACCGACAAGTCCACCACTTTTCTTGGCAGTGCAATGTAGCCATTCCTGTGTTTGATCGGGATCCATCTGATTGAATCTATAGGCAGCACGCTTGACAACAAAATTGCCATCTTTGAAAGCTGAGAGCACATCTGAAGGAAGCTGATGCATTGCTGCCAGATAAATAGGACCCCACATTGCATAGTTGTAATAATCATAATGCATGAAGTACGGCAACATGAGACTAAAGGAGTGGATGTGTAGGTCCCAAATGCCATTATACTGGGCTCGAGTGAACAGTAACAGAATAGATACCATTTCCATACACTGCCACCAAAAGGACAAAATTCACATTTTCTGCTGATTTTTTTCTTCTACAAAGTTTGCCATTACACGTTTTTCATTTGGCGGCCATTTTGTTTTTTGGGTGGGGGTGAGGGAGATTTAGAATGTCAAGAACTGAAAATTCAGCTTAGTAAGCATGATTTTTGGAATCAGAATGTTCAAATTGTCTTAAAAACCTGTGTTATACACTTTTACCCAATACTTCCCCAACACATTACCTTTTAAGACATTTTGTTTAGCGGCCATCTTGGAATTTTCGTACTCTTACTAATTGAAAACATCACAGAAATATCAGAGATTTTGAAGGTGAAGGTCTGAAAATCCAGCTTGGGAACCAACAAATTTGGATTCAGCATACCCAAATTATGTTAAAAAGTATGGTTCTCTACTTTTACCCAAAAATGCTCCTAAGGCCTTAAATAAGGCGTTTTTCAGAAATCCCTTTAGACTATATGTGTGTATGTGTGTGTGTGTGTGTATGTGTGTGTGTGTGACTGTGTGTGTGTGTGTGTATGTATGTGTGTGTGTGTGTGTGTGTGTGTGTGTGTGTGCGTGTGTGTATGTGTAAGAGAGAATGTCTATACATGTGTGTAACGTAATGATTCAGGGCCCCATCCCTAACATTGCCAAACTGTTTTTGCTGGGACAAAAAACAAATAATAAAAAAATAAATATTAGAACGATCAGAAACATTTTATGCAGAAAAATATCTTTTAAATGTAATTAAAATATATAAAAAGTCTTTGTTAGTCGATAACATCTTAAAAAGTGCAGCAAACTCGCTCTGGATGGGTTCCGGTACCGGGCTGCGAACTCGGTACCTACCAGCTTATGTCCGATGGCTTAACCAAGACACGATCGAGGCCGGTGTCGACGGTAAGAAATGTTGAATGAAACTGATTTATTCGCACCGAATCGCAGTAAATAAAACTGAGAGTTCGCATGTGGGTGCGCGTGTATTATTTAACAACACTTAAACACATTGGTTAATTACCCCCAAACTTTATTTTAAAGAAAGACAGAAAGACGAAAGACCCTGCTCGTTTATGCTCACTGATTTATTAATGGCCTATTCAAAGGCAAGGTTAGACACTTGTGCTGAAATCCCATTCGTAATATGAATGCATGCTGTTATCCGTGCAACAAAACACCATTACGTTTTCATCGACCATTACTGGCACTGTAAATCTTAAAATGCTTCTGTATTTCTTTTCGCGACTGAACTGATGGAAGTAAATATAATTGACACAGGGTTTTATAAAAATCAAGATCCTAGATTAATACTGTGATTAAAACGGTATGAAGAACACTCATAATCGTAACGGTAAACATTGGTTTTAGAATTCTTCAAATATCCAGACTTTGTCATTATTATTTTGTTAATTTTAATAAACAAAGAATGTATAGCATGTACGGATAAAAATAAAAAAACCCTATTTATTTACTTTTTATGCATAAAGATTTCTGTGAAATAATTTATGAAATTTAACTGGGTAGGTCCCGCTCCGAGTTATCGAGTGCGACCGATTCTGCCAGCCATCACAGACCAGGCGAGCGCCCTACCACATATCTGCCAGCCATCACAGACCAGGCGAGCGCCCTACCACAGATCTGCCAGCCATCACAGACCAGGCGAGTGCCCTACCATAGATCTGCATTCCGTCTTTCTGCACCGAGATATATATTCTGGACAACAAAGAAACACGAATGTAATTGATTTAAAAATGATTCACTTTGAATCCCACATGATACATTTCTTATGTTGTTTGATATATTATTACTGCCCCAGTGACAGAATTCCTCTTATCACTATATTGACAATCGTATCTACTTGCGACAAGAACCTACTGGTGCTCTGTCCTTTACTGGACGAATGTCACTAACGACAAAACGATAGGCTAATTACAATATTTTATGATTAACAAACAATCAGATGGAATGAATCGCTGAAAGCTGTGGATAGATTGACGTTTCTATCAGTACAACATGGGCGGATGTAGGATTTGACCAAGCACAGAGAGAATGTGTAACTAGATCTGTTTCTTACTTATGTTTAAAATGCTCCATTCCGGAAGTTTAGTTCTATTTGGGTTTTTATGTTGCATTTGTCTTTACTGGAAAAAATGTTGACCAAAGCAGGTATCTCTGAACGACAAAACAGTAATACGTAATCAAAGCCGTATTTCTGTACAGTGCAGAGTCGAACGGGCAATTAGTAAACTAGTGGTTGATTCCACGAATCTCTATCTAGTACGTTATCTATAGGAAGATAGCCACTCCCGAGGATATCCTTTACTGGAGATGTCATCCCTCTTGATATCGCCAGAAAGAGGACTGCCACTCCCAGACTAGTTTACTAAATCAAAACTAGCACCGGGCATAGCTCAGTGGAATAAGTACAGCTGTGATGACATGCAAAACAGTACATTAAAAAAAAAGGTAATTCCATGACCCTAACTGTAAAATTGTCCTTTGTAAACCGAGTTGTAAGTTGAGGGCCAGTGTGTAACGAAATGCCATCGTATCATGAACAAAATCCACACAATTGTTTGAAACTGCAGTATCGCCTGGTCATATATTAATTATACAACATCATTTACTAATACCAAATACGAACACAGCTGTAGTTTTAATAAACTTACCGGACCGTATTATCGCTTAACAAAGGGTATCGTCAGCTGTTTTTATACACTATGTACATCTGTCGCCATATTTGTTTTTCTTTATTTATATATTTGTTTTGTTTCTGTAGCCTTGTTTGTGTTTACTTATTTTTTTTAAATGTTTTTATTTTATTTTTTCCTTTTTTTTTTCTTTTGTGTTTATATATTTTTTTATTTATTTGTTTTGTTTTGTTTTGTTTTGCTAGCAAAGAGTATCCTTAGCTGGTTTTATATGTGTACATCTGGCGCCTCGTTTGTGTTTATTTATTTATTTAATTATTATTATTATTTATTATTTTATTTTGACATTTACGTATTTTGTATTACCTGAAGAAACTTAACGAGTATAGCAAAAATATATTTGAGGAATGACGTTTGACGGTAAGAAAATGAATGTGTCAACGGCTATACTAAATGATTAAATGATAATAAAAATATACCAAATATTACTGATTTATCCTGAATAAAATTCAAAGAGAGTGCGAAAGAGTCAGCATAGGAATGCTCGCGTGCGTGCGCGTGTGCTTGCTTGCGTGAATGAGTATTATTTAATGACACCAAAACGCATAGGTTAATTAGGCTGGGAATTCAGTTTACAGAAAGACAGTGAAAACAAACACCTTACTCTTTTATACGCACTGATTTATTAATGGCTAATTCGAAAATGAGGTTAAACATTTGTACCTAAATCCCATCGGTAATCCGAATGTAAGCTATTCTCCGTGCAACAAAACACTATTAAATTTCCCATCGATCTTTACTGGTAATGTACACGCCTCTGCAGTTCTTTTCGCGATTGAATTCATGGAAATAGATATATATTCGACACAGAATATTTATAAAAGCTAATAACACAGAATGTAATTAAAGCCAGTCTAAAGAACACTAATATTGTTAGAGACAAACACTGGTTTGTGACTTCTTCATGTATCCAGATTTTAAAGGCTAACGAAATAAAAACACAACAAATGACATTAAACCACTGTTAACTTCATGATATTAATAAATATGTTAGATTGACTTTTGTTTTGATGCATAAATATTTCATATGAAAGAATATATAAAAATAAAATTGTTTTTATATACGGAATTGTAATTATTGGCGGGAAGGGGGTGGGGGGTGGGGGTGGGGGACGAGTATATATAGGTATAGACAATATCCAGATTTGTACTGGCTAAGTCTGACAAAAATGTTAGGAAAACCATTGCTATGCAGCCTAGAGCATTGACTTTATAACAGATCATGGCTTATTGAAGCTCGACTTGACTGTGGCGCATAAACACAGCTGTCTGTGAAGTTCAATCTGTCATTTGCTGCGATCACCGCAGTCGCACCGGGAACCGCTGTTCTTTATAATGAATTTTTTAGTGAAAATCCTTCTCCGTTATAATTTGCCGACTGGTTTTTCTACGTGTTCAAGCGTCGAATCAGGTAACACCATCCTGCGAAGTAAGACGGGAAGTTGGTCTCAACCCATCAATTATTTCCCCGACCTGAAACAATGGTGATTGCCATTTCTCTCTCGCGGTCACCATTATTTGCCAGACTGAATTATTGTCTTCGAAGGCGCAAAACAATTACTGTTCAGCTAATCAAAGCTTCTTTTCTAAGAAAGTCACGGCATTACGCACCAAAAACGTTTAAGTGCTTGAAGAAGTAGAGAGGCAACCTAGGTGGTGTAGTGGTTAGGTCATTGGCCACCACGGCGGGTGGGTACTGGGTTCGCATCCAGGTTCACACCCAAGTTTCAAAAACAAAGAAAACAAACGTTTATTGTATTGTGTGCTATGTGTTTTGTCTGTGTGGTGTATATTTGTGTATGTTGTCTGTGTGGTGTATGTTTGTGAGTGTGTGTGTGTGTGTGTGTGTGTGTGTGTGTGTGTGTTTGTGTGTATGTACGCACACAGACATACATACACGCACACATACATACAAACACATACATGCGCGCGCGCGCACACACACACACACACAGCTAGATATACGTGTGCGTCTGTGTGTGCGCGTGTGTCTGTGTGTATGCCTTCGTGTGTATGTGTGTGTGGTGTGCGTGTGTTGTCTGTGTGTGTATGAGTGTGTGCGTCTATGTGTGTGTGTGTGTGTCTGTCTGCGTGTGTATGTGTGTGTGTCTGTGTGAGTGTGTGTGTGTGTCTATGTGTGTATGTGTCTGTGTATGAGTAGGTGCGTCTCTCGGTATGTGTGTATATGTGTGTCTGTCTGCGTGTGTATGTGTGTGTGTCTGTGTGTGTGAGTGTGTGTGTCTATGAGTGTCCATGTGTGTGTCTGGTGTGTGTGTATGTGTCTGTGTATGAGTCTGAGTGTCTCTGTGTGTGTGTGTGTGTGTGTATGTGTGTGTGTGTCTGTATGTATGTGTATGTGTGTGTGTGTGCGTGTGTGTGTCTATGTGTGTATGTGTCTGTGTATGAGTAGGTGCGTCTCTCGGTATGTGTGTATATGTGTGTCTGTCTGCGTGTGTATGTGTGTGTGTCTGTGTGTGTGAGTGTGTGTGTCTGTGAGTGTGCGTGTGCGTGTGTGTGTGTGAGTGTGTGTGTATGTGTCTGTGTATGAGTGTGAGTGTCTCTCTCTGTGTGTGTGTGTGTGTGCGTGCGTATGCGTGTTCGTGTGTGTCTCATCCACAGACTCCAATTGTACTTGCATTATGTGTCGAGCTGTCTACATGACTTCTGCTATTTTTCTCCAGGTTTATTTTTTCAGAGCCCATCAGCTGACATTTCCATACACCATTAACTCTAATCGATTTGTCATTACTCCTACTCGGATTTCTACGCCTTCAGACATTTTGAAACTTTAAACTATTAACAAGAACAACATTAATATACCACGTCTTTAGATATTTTAATATATTTGTTCGAAACTCGAATGTTATACATTTGAATCTAGTAATAAACACATCTAGATTACAGACAATATCTGATCCCTGTTCCAAAACAATGTAAAAGGGCTAAAGCGAAACATTGCACACATAATGAATTTGTGTCAACTATTTCGTTGATCTCTTAGCGATCACCTGACGAAAGAACTATAATCAGTGTTAAATAAACGCACTCGACAGCAGGCACCAGTTCTAGTGTCAGTGTATATGACTTTCTAATCATCAGTCGTCGAAGAGGAAGGGAGAGAAAAATGAGAGAGAGAGAGAGAGAGAGAGAGAGAGAGAGAGAGAGAGAGAGAGAGAGAGAGAGAGAGAGAGAGAGAGAGAGAGAGAGAGAGAGAGAGGAGAGAGAGAGAGAGAGAGAGAGAGAGAGAGAGAGAGAGAGAGAGAGAGAGAGAGGAGGAAAGAGAAAGAGAGAGGGATGGAAGAGAAAAAGAGGAGTGGAAGAGAAAGAGCGACACAGAGAGAGAGAGAGAGAGAGAGAGAGAGAGAGAGAGAGAGAGAGAGAGAGAGAGAGAGAGAGAGAGCGGGAGAGAGAAAGAAAAAAGAGAAATAGAGATATATTAGATATGGTTGACAGGTACTGATATCTAAATTTCATATAAAATGCACGTTGTCTTGTACAGATACTATGTTTGTCTGTATTTTTTGTTCTAAAGCTAGAAAGAGTTCCCAGTTAACATATATAGATCTAGAATACTTTATATTATTTATTTGAGAAAGGCCTGTTTCCTCTATGAGATGTATATTCAGTATTCTCTTTATTTCTTTGACAGCTGGTAAGCATTTCCCAGGGGCACGTCTGAATAGGTCTTAGTGAGTTTTCTGTAGAAGACACAGCTACATCTTAAACAATTACCCCGACCTGAAATAGCTGTGTTCATGTGCTGCACAACAGCAATGTATCGAACAGCCTGTGTTTACTAAACAGAACAAAAGACAAGACAAAACATGAACACACAACGCAACACACGACAATGCAGCAGACAACACATTAAACACAACGCAACACATTGCGGTGCAACACCCATACACACATCAGATCAAACACATCAGCATGTAGCATATACAAAACACATCACACACAACACAATGCAATACAGACAACACAACACAACACAGTCCAACACACAAAACATCATACAAGAGAATGCAACACACACAACATAATGCAACACGTCACAATGCAACACACAAAACACATCACACAACAGAATACAAAAGAATACAACAGAACGAAACACATGACATCACAATGCAACACATACAAAACACATCACACACAACATAATACAACACAACACAACACAACACAGTTCCACCGAACACAACACATCTGGAAATAATACTATTCGACACAACGGAGCACAACGTAGTGTAACAAAGCAATTCAACACATCAATTGACAAAAGAAGATAACAATACCAGCAGAATGAACCAGACAAAACAATTCAACACAACGCAAGACAAACCAAGAAGACAATACCAGACAAAAACAATTCAACACAACACAAGACAAACTAAGAAGACAGTACCAGACAAAAACAATTCAACACAACACAAGCCAAGCCAAACTAAGAAGACAATACCAGACAAAAACAATTCAACACAATGCAAGACAAACTAAGAAGACAATACCAGACAAAACAATTCCACACAATGCAAGACAAATTAAGAAGACAATACCAGACAAAAACAATTCAGCACAACACAAGACAAACTAAAAAGACAATACCAGACAAAAACAATTCAACACAACACAACACAAACTAAGAAGACAATGCCAGGCAAAAACAACACAACACAACGCAAGACAAACTAAGAAGACGATACCAGACAAAAACAACACAACACAACGCAAGACAAACTAAGAAGACAATACCAGACAAAACAATTCAACACAACGCAAAACAAACTAACATGACAATATCAGACAAAACAATACAACACAACGCAAGACAAAATAAGAAGTCAATACCAGACAAAACAATTCAACACAACACAAGACAAGAAAAACTAAGAAGACAATACCAGACAAAGCAATTCAATCTCGTTCACATCACCACACAAGACAATAACACCAAACAAATACAAGATGACACCAAAATAAAAAGAAACTAGTTATAATACAACACAAAGCCGGACAACACACGACAATACCAGAGAAACGTAGATGATCTAACACAAAACAAAACGAAACAACTTCAACCAATGAACATGATCATCGTCATATTTTAGTATTACTTCAAGTCACATTAATGGAACGTGCCTTTAGTTATACAGCTTCCATTCCCTAACAATATTTGAAGCGGTAAATTTTGGTAATACAATTCGTTTCACGTTCGTGTGTTGGTCAAAGTTAATCTTTGCAAAGTTCATGTCGCAAATTGAATTTAATCTTGCACGATCACAGCCGACAACTAAAACAATTGATTTACTTGAAGTGCAGTGTCTGTGTGTCTGTATGTCTGTCTGTCTCTCTCACTCTTACACACACACACACACACACACACACACACACACACACAGACACACACATACACACACACCAAACACATATATACAAGCACGCACACGCGTAAAAACGAACACAACCCCTCCCACAACCCCCCCCCCCACACACACACAGACACACACCAACACACACACACCAACACACACAACACACATACAAACACACACACGCACACACACACACGCACAGACACACATACATACACACATATACACATATACACATGCACATACATGTACACATACACACACACACACAGAGAGAGAGAGAGAGAGAGAGAGAGAGAGAGAGAGAGAGAGAGAGAGAGAGAGAGACACACACACACACACACACACACACACACACACACACACACCAATCTGCCTGTCATGCTATGCCAGAATAATCAAAATTGTCAGACATAACGAACAAAGACAAACGAATAAAAATAATATATTTTTTAAAATTAAATTAAATTAAATTAAATTAAACTAAAACATTCACTTAACGACACCCTGATTAATCAGCGTGTATTCGGTATAAAACGTATACTATTCGTGACACTCGGTCTGAACAATGCAAGAAGACGTTTGTTTTGTTTAACGACACCAATAGCGCACATTGATTATTTAATCATCGGCTGTTGGATGTGAAACAGTTGGTAATTTTAATAAGCAGTCTTCATAGAACACCCGGTCTCCAGCAAGGGATATTGTATATGCACTTTGCCACAGGCAGGGCTACACATACCACGTCCTTTGATATACCAGTCGTGGGGCACTCGTTGGAAAGGAACGGAATGATATTAGTGCCGTCACGCGACATCTCCTTTTAATTAATTAGCAACAAAGGATATTTGCATCCTGATATTAGACAGAATACCGCATACCTCGTCGTTTAATATGCCAGTCGTAGAGCTCCTACAGCCCATCGCATCTCATGCGAAAACACTATAACACTGAACAAGTGTTTATAAATTGTTTATTGTCTAGACTCAACACTGTAATAGACTCTGAGACTAATATCGCGACAAGACCAAACAAATTGCTTGTGTGCGAGATCATTAGACATTTGAGTCTAGACTCTATAGTTGTATAAGCACGTGCCAAGTCTATTAATAAACTAGTATAGAAACTAGTAATGATAAACTTGTCCTGAAAATTATATTATTTAGTTGATTGAAATGGAATTTGTTTTCCCAATTGGGATATACATGGACGACACTATGACCTATTTAATGACGTTTTACCCTGACTGCCGTAATCGGGTCTTGATACACGTTGTCTCTCGAGAAGGAAGTTGACTTAAGTGTCGTTAATAATTGAACGATCGCGACTAAGCATAAAAAACGACTCGTTTCACGGCTCGGGGTGCTTCCGGTCAGTCTGGCATCGCCATTAGTCTCAAGAGAATGGTTTCAGTCGCTCCAACCTGTACACCAGAATAGTATGTAATCTTGTTCTTCTGCTCATCACGGGCTGGGGAGTAGTTTAGTGGTAGTGTGCCTGCCTCAGTCGCTCCAACCTGTACACCAGAATAGTATGTAATCTTGTTCTTCTGCTCATGACGGGCAGGGGAGTAGCCTAGTGGTAGTGTGCCTGCCTCAGTCGCTCCAACCTGTACACCAGAATAGTATGTAATCTTGTTCTTCTGCTCATCACGGGCAGGGGAGTAGCCTAGTGGTAGTGTGCCTGCCTCAGTCGCTCCAACCAGAAATTTTTACAAACGTTTGTTTTAAGAAGTTCTTTCAAACAATTAGGTATTATTGGCATTTGTAATGTTACTAATTCTGTATTATATAACCAATTTATAATATTTTTTGATTGCTAAAAACAGACTGTAAATGGCGGTATGAGGTCATATTTCATACCAAATTCATCATATGTGAGCCAATTGGTATTATTAAACTGATCTTTTAAAAACAAAATTGTTTTATTTGCCCATGTCTTGTAATAAACATATTTATTATTGATTTTAATAAAAGAGTTATACCAAATTGTTTTTACATTAACTTGTCTACTATGCACTATTTTAAAAGTAAGCTATGCATAAAATTGAACGTTTTACCATCAACAGACAACATAATGGCTTTGTGCTAAATTACAGGTTTTTCCGCTATTGAACTTCAAAAAGTGGGACATTCTTTTTTTTTAATCAGTCAAGACATATTAAACTTCGTTATCTCGACGTTAACTCGATATATTACGCCATAGTGCAATGTTTAGACTTGATGATATTTTTGGCTCTCGAGATTACAGAGTTCGAAATAACGACGGCCATTTAGCTCAGACTGTATCCATATATATGGTCCATGGCGTGTGTACCGTGGGCATACAGGCCATTTAGCTCTGACTGTATCCATATATATGGTCCATGGCGTGTGTACCGTGGGCATACAGGCCATTTAGCTCAGACTGTATCCATATATATGGTCCATGGCGTGTGTACCGTGGGCATACAGGCCATTTAGCTCAGACTGTATCCATATATATGGTCCATGGCGTGTGTACCGTGGGCATACAGGCCATTTACAGGCCATTTAGCTCAGACTGTATCCATATATATGGTCCATGACTGTATACCCATAGGCCATTTATGACTGTATCCATATATATGGTCCATGGCGTGTGTACCGTGGGCATACAGGCCATTTAGCTCTGACTGTATCCATATATATGGTCCATGGCGTGTGTACCGTGGGCATACAGGCCATTTAGCTCTGACTGTATCCATATATATGGTCCATGGCGTGTGTACCGTGGGCATACAGGCCATTTAGCTCAGACTGTATCCATATATATGGTCCATGGCGTGTGTACCGTGGGCATACAGGCCATTTAGCTCAGACTGTATCCATATATATGGTCCATGGCGTGTGTACCGTGGGCATACAGGCCATTTAGCTCTGACTGTATCCATATATATGGTCCATGGCGTGTGTACCGTGGGCATACAGGCCATTTAGCTCTGACTGTATCCATATATATGGTCCATGGCGTGTGTACCGTGGGCATACAGGCCATTTAGCTCAGACTGTATCCATATATATGGTCCATGGCGTGTGTACCGTGGGCATACAGGCCATTTAGCTCAGACTGTATCCATATATATGGTCCATGGCGTGTGTACCGTGGGCATACAGGCCATTTAGCTCAGACTGTATCCATATATATGGTCCATGGCGTGTGTACCGTGGGCATACAGGCCATTTAGCTCAGACTGTATCCATATATATGGTCCATGGCGTGTGTACCGTGGGCATACAGGCCATTTAGCTCAGACTGTATCCATATATATGGTCCATGGCGTGTGTACCGTGGGCATACAGGCCATTTAGCTCAGACTGTATCCATATATATGGTCCATGGCGTGTGTACCGTGGGCATACAGGCCATTTAGCTCTGACTGTATCCATATATATGGTCCATGGCGTGTGTACCGTGGGCATACAGGCCATTTAGCTCAGACTGTATCCATATATATGGTCCATGGCGTGTGTACCGTGGGCATACAGGCCATTTAGCTCAGACTGTATCCATATATATGGTCCATGGCGTGTGTACCGTGGGCATACAGGCCATTTAGCTCAGACTGTATCCATATATATGGTCCATGGCGTGTGTACCGTGGGCATACAGGCCATTTAGCTCAGACTGTATCCATATATATGGTCCATGGCGTGTGTACCGTGGGCATACAGGCCATTTAGCTCAGACTGTATCCATATATATGGTCCATGGCGTGTGTACCGTGGGCATACAGGCCATTTAGCTCAGACTGTATCCATATATGGTCCATGGCGTGTGTACCGTGGGCATACAGGCCATTTAGCTCAGACTGTATCCATATATGGTCCATGGCGTGTGTACCGTGGGCATACAGGCCATTTAGCTCAGACTGTATCCATATATATGGTCCATGGCGTGTGTACCGTGGGCATACAGGCCATTTAGCTCAGACTGTATCCATATATATGGTCCATGGCGTGTGTACCGTGGGCATACAGGCCATTTAGCTCAGACTGTATCCATATATATGGTCCATGGCGTGTGTACCGTGGGCATACAGGCCATTTAGCTCAGACTGTATCCATATATATGGTCCATGGCGTGTGTACCGTGGGCATACAGGCCATTTAGCTCAGACTGTATCCATATATATGGTCCATGGCGTGTGTACCGTGGGCATACAGGCCATTTAGCTCAGACTGTATCCATATATATGGTCCATGGCGTGTGTACCGTGGGCATACAGGCCATTTAGCTCAGACTGTATCCATATATATGGTCCATGGCGTGTGTACCGTGGGCATACAGGCCATTTAGCTCAGACTGTATCCATATATATGGTCCATGGCGTGTGTACCGTGGGCATACAGGCCATTTAGCTCAGACTGTATCCATATATATGGTCCATGGCGTGTGTACCGTGGGCATACAGGCCATTTAGCTCTGACTGTATCCATATATATGGTCCATGGCGTGTGTACCGTGGGCATACAGGCCATT
The DNA here is from genome assembly GCF_016097555.1 of Gigantopelta aegis. Classification (NCBI taxonomy): domain Eukaryota; kingdom Metazoa; phylum Mollusca; class Gastropoda; order Neomphalida; family Peltospiridae; genus Gigantopelta; species Gigantopelta aegis. Next base: position 75,848,839 of record NC_054708.1, read on the forward strand.
TAGCTCAGACTGTATCCATATATATGGTCCATGGCGTGTGTACCGTGGGCATACAGGCCATTTAGCTCAGACTGTATCCATATATATGGTCCATGGCGTGTGTACCGTGGGCATACAGGCCATTTAGCTCAGACTGTATCCATATATATGGTCCATGGCGTGTGTACCGTGGGCATACAGGCCATTTAGCTCAGACTGTATCCATATATATGGTCCATGGCGTGTGTACCGTGGGCATACAGGCCATTTAGCTCAGACTGTATCCATATATATGGTCCATGGCGTGTGTACCGTGGGCATACAGGCCATTTAGCTCAGACTGTATCCATATATATGGTCCATGGCGTGTGTACCGTGGGCATACAGGCCATTTAGCTCTGACTGTATCCATATATATGGTCCATGGCGTGTGTACCGTGGGCATACAGGCCATTTAGCTCAGACTGTATCCATATATATGGTCCATGGCGTGTGTACCGTGGGCATACAGGCCATTTAGCTCAGACTGTATCCATATATATGGTCCATGGCGTGTGTACCGTGGGCATACAGGCCATTTAGCTCAGACTGTATCCATATATATGGTCCATGGCGTGTGTACCGTGGGCATACAGGCCATTTAGCTCAGACTGTATCCATATATATGGTCCATGGCGTGTGTACCGTGGGCATACAGGCCATTTAGCTCAGACTGTATCCATATATATGGTCCATGGCGTGTGTACCGTGGGCATACAGGCCATTTAGCTCTGACTGTATCCATATATATGGTCCATGGCGTGTGTACCGTGGGCATACAGGCCATTTAGCTCAGACTGTATCCATATATATGGTCCATGGCGTGTGTACCGTGGGCATACAGGCCATTTAGCTCAGACTGTATCCATATATATGGTCCATGGCGTGTGTACCGTGGGCATACAGGCCATTTAGCTCAGACTGTATCCATATATATGGTCCATGGCGTGTGTACCGTGGGCATACAGGCCATTTAGCTCAGACTGTATCCATATATATGGTCCATGGCGTGTGTACCGTGGGCATACAGGCCATTTAGCTCTGACTGTATCCATATATATGGTCCATGGCGTGTGTACCGTGGGCATACAGGCCATTTAGCTCTGACTGTATCCATATATATGGTCCATGGCGTGTGTACCGTGGGCATACAGGCCATTTGACTGTATCCATATATATGGTCATGGCGTGTGACTGTATCAGACATATATGGTCCATGGCGTGTGTACCGTGGGCATACAGGCCATTTAGCTCAGACTGTATCCATATATATGGTCCATGGCGTGTGTACCGTGGGCATACAGGCCATTTAGCTCAGACTGTATCCATATATATGGTCCATGGCGTGTGTACCGTGGGCATACAGGCCATTTAGCTCAGACTGTATCCATATATATGGTCCATGGCGTGTGTACCGTGGGCATACAGGCCATTTAGCTCAGACTGTATCCATATATATGGTCCATGGCGTGTGTACCGTGGGCATACAGGCCATTTAGCTCAGACTGTATCCATATATATGGTCCATGGCGTGTGTACCGTGGGCATACAGGCCATTTAGCTCAGACTGTATCCATATATATGGTCCATGGCGTGTGTACCGTGGGCATACAGGCCATTTAGCTCAGACTGTATCCATATATATGGTCCATGGCGTGTGTACCGTGGGCATACAGGCCATTTAGCTCTGACTGTATCCATATATATGGTCCATGGCGTGTGTACCGTGGGCATACAGGCCATTTAGCTCTGACTGTGGGCATACAGGCCATTTAGCTCTGACTGTGTCCATATATATGGTCCATGGCGTGTGTACCGTGGGCATACAGGCCATTTAGCTCTGACTGTATCCATATATATGGTCCATGGCGTGTGTACCGTGGGCATACAGGCCATTTAGCTCTGACTGTATCCATATATATGGTCCATGGCGTGTGTACCGTGGGCATACAGGCCATTTAGCTCAGACTGTATCCATATATATGGTCCATGGCGTGTGTACCGTGGGCATACAGGCCATTTAGCTCAGACTGTATCCATATATATGGTCCATGGCGTGTGTACCGTGGGCATACAGGCCATTTAGCTCAGACTGTATCCATATATATGGTCCATGGCGTGTGTACCGTGGGCATACAGGCCATTTAGCTCAGACTGTATCCATATATATGGTCCATGGCGTGTGTACCGTGGGCATACAGGCCATTTAGCTCAGACTGTATCCATATATATGGTCCATGGCGTGTGTACCGTGGGCATACAGGCCATTTAGCTCAGACTGTATCCATATATATGGTCCATGGCGTGTGTACCGTGGGCATACAGGCCATTTAGCTCGTGTGACTGTATCCATATATATGGTCCATGGCGTGTGTACCGTGGGCATACAGGCCATTTAGCTCAGACGTGGGCATACAGGCCATTTAGCTCAGACATTCCATATATATGGTCCATGGCGTGTGTACCGTGGGCATACAGGCCATTTAGCTCAGACTGTATCCATATATATGGTCCATGGCGTGTGTACCGTGGGCATACAGGCCATTTAGCTCAGACTGTATCCATATATATGGTCCATGGCGTGTGTACCGTGGGCATACAGGCCATTTAGCTCTGACTGTATCCATATATATGGTCCATGGCGTGTGTACCGTGGGCATACAGGCCATTTAGCTCAGACTGTATCCATATATATGGTCCATGGCGTGTGTACCGTGGGCATACAGGCCATTTAGCTCAGACTGTATCCATATATATGGTCCATGGCGTGTGTACCGTGGGCATACAGGCCATTTAGCTCAGACTGTATCCATATATATGGTCCATGGCGTGTGTACCGTGGGCATACAGGCCATTTAGCTCAGACTGTATCCATATATATGGTCCATGGCGTGTGTACCGTGGGCATACAGGCCATTTAGCTCAGACTGTATCCATATATATGGTCCATGGCGTGTGTACCGTGGGCATACAGGCCATTTAGCTCAGACTGTATCCATATATATGGTCCATGGCGTGTGTACCGTGGGCATACAGGCCATTTAGCTCAGACTGTATCCATATATATGGTCCATGGCGTGTGTACCGTGGGCATACAGGCCATTTAGCTCAGACTGTATCCATATATATGGTCCATGGCGTGTGTACCGTGGGCATACAGGCCATTTAGCTCAGACTGTATCCATATATATGGTCCATGGCGTGTGTACCGTGGGCATACAGGCCATTTAGCTCAGACTGTATCCATATATATGGTCCATGGCGTGTGTACCGTGGGCATACAGGCCATTTAGCTCAGACTGTATCCATATATATGGTCCATGGCGTGTGTACCGTGGGCATACAGGCCATTTAGCTCAGACTGTATCCATATATATGGTCCATGGCGTGTGTACCGTGGGCATACAGGCCATTTAGCTCTGACTGTATCCATATATATGGTCCATGGCGTGTGTACCGTGGGCATACAGGCCATTTAGCTCTGACTGTATCCATATATATGGTCCATGGCGTGTGTACCGTGGGCATACAGGCCATTTAGCTCTGACTGTATCCATATATATGGTCCATGGCGTGTGTACCGTGGGCATACAGGCCATTTAGCTCAGACTGTATCCATATATATGGTCCATGGCGTGTGTACCGTGGGCATACAGGCCATTTAGCTCAGACTGTATCCATATATATGGTCCATGGCGTGTGTACCGTGGGCATACAGGCCATTTAGCTCAGACTGTATCCATATATATGGTCCATGGCGTGTGTACCGTGGGCATACAGGCCATTTAGCTCAGACTGTATCCATATATATGGTCCATGGCGTGTGTACCGAGGATAGCACATACCACGACCGTTGATATACCAGTCATGGTGCACTGGTTGAAACGAGAAATAGCCCAATGGGCCCACCGACGAGGATCGATCTAACACCGATCGCGCACCAAGAGAGCTCTTTACCACTGAGCTACGTCCTGCCCTATCTTCTCAAGAAACAACGATAAAAGACCAGTATGGCAGTATCATTTTGATTGTATAAGATGTATAAAAAGTTAATTAATGTTATAAATGTATAAAGAAATGATTAAAAATAATTAAGTATTTATTCTAGGTTAACTATAATCTGCTGGGAGATATTTGATTAATGCCTTTTCAATACCTTAATGTCTTACCCGTATGACAGCATTAATGGTAATGGAGGATATTGTCATTTTGAATTATGACGTCATGAGAGCCACCTATTGGTCATATTTCTGTTTAATGTACACACTTGTGTGTGGTGTGAGCCTTTGGTAAAATATTGGTACTTTTGACCAACCCCTCTCACCCCCACCTTTCAACCCCAAGTCGTTAACAGACATCACTACTAGGGAAACGGACTTAAATGTTAATTGGATACAAGTCCGAAAATATATTATAATTACTGCTTAATTAGAAAACCCCACATATAAGTATTATAACTTCTAAGGTATTGAAACTGACTTCCATGTTATGCGATGATGCGTCACATTGTATACAAAGCCGATGTGATGGAAATTTAAACTTCTCTATGTAGCAGTCCTCAGTCAGAGCCGAACCTAATTTAAAATAACTAAGGAGTAGACCCCCGAAATAGCGGAACTAGGCTACACAAATATAGGGTCTTCTCCAGCTGAACAAAAATATACTTTTATAATATGAGCTAATATAATATAGCCCAGTGGTAAAGCGCTCGCTGGATGCGCGGTCGATCTGGTATCGATACTCGTCGGTGGGCTCATTGGTCTATTTCTTGTTCCAGCCAGTGTACAACGACTAGTAAATCAGACCGTGGTATGTGCTATCCTGTCTGTGGGATGGTTCATATGAAAGATCCCTTGCTACTAATGAAACAAATGTAACGGGTTTTCTCTTTAAGACTATATGTCGAAATTACCAAATGTTTGACATCCAATAGCCTATTGTTAATAAATCAATGTGCTCTAGTGGTGTCATTAAACAAAACAAACTTTAACTTTTATAATAACAGCTCGCCCACTTTTTCGTTTGTTTTTGTTTGTTTTTTGAACGGGAAGAGGCTTCTAGCTACGGCCATGGTTTTGTTCAACATCCTTATTGTCCATATATACAGCACGTTATTCATTCTGCATGTCTGCACACAGTTGGTATTATCAAGTGTATGGAATATTGTGATGTTATTAAAGGGAGCCAGTAGTCTAAATGAAACCACGCGTTTCATTCCATCCATATGTTACCATGATAGCAAACAGCAGACCATCATACAGGCACATTAATTCTAGTATTAATTCGATAATATGGCTGCTATTGCTACTGCTATAAATATTAAAAATAACATTTGCGTAAAATTCGTAGGATATCTCCTCTGGACACAACAGAACATCATTCTAGAACCATCAATTCCAAATTCACCAACCCGGCTATAGCAGTACACCAAAGAGCATCTTACCGGGTCAAAGTTCAAAGTCCACCTAACTTTGAATATTGCATTAAATAAGAGCACACCTGCCATTGATGAAATAAAGTGGCAAAACATATTGTCGTAAAAGTGTTGTTTTGTCTGACCAGTAAATCCTTCTGATTTATCCGTTCAGTATCAGAGTTGCAGCTACTATTGTGTTTAAAACATGTGTAGGGTCCTACGAAAAACAGGTTGACAAGTTGCAGCTACTATTGTGTTTAAAACATGTGTAGGATCCTACGAAAAACAGGGTGACAATTTGCAGCTACTATTGTGTTTAAAACATGTGTAGGGTCCTACGAAAAACAGGGTGACAATTTGCAGCTACTATTGTGTTTAAAACATGTGTAGGGTCCTACGAAAAACAGGGTGACAATTTGCAGCTACTATTGTGTTTAAAACATGTGTAGGGTCCTACGAAAAACAGGGTGACAATTTGCAGCTACTATTGTGTTTAAAACATGTGTAGGGTCCTACGAAAAACAGGGTGACAATTTGCAGCTACTATTGTGTTTAAAACATGTGTAGGGTCCTACGAAAAACAGGGTGACAATTTGCAGCTACTATTGTGTTTAAAACATGTGTAGGGTCCTACGAAAAACAGGGTGACAATTTGCAGCTACTATTGTGTTTAAAACATGTGTAGGGTCCTACGAAAAACAGGGTGACAATTTGCAGCTACTATTGTGTTTAAAACATGTGTAGGGTCCTACGAAAAACAGGGTGACAATTTGCAGCTACTATTGTGTTTAAAACATGTGTAGGGTCCTACGAAAAACAGGGTGACAATTTGCAGCTACTATTGTGTTTAAAACATGTGTAGGGTCCTACGAAAAACAGGGTGACAATTTGCAGCTACTATTGTGTTTAAAACATGTGTAGGGTCCTACGAAAAACAGGGTGACAATTTGCAGCTACTATTGTGTTTAAAACATGTGTAGGGTCCTACGAAAAACAGGGTGACAATTTGCAGCTACTATTGTGTTTAAAACATGTGTAGGGTCCTACGAAAAACAGGGTGACAATTTGCAGCTACTATTGTGTTTAAAACATGTGTAGGGTCCTACGAAAAACAGGGTGACAATTTGCAGCTACTATTGTGTTTAAAACATGTGTAGGGTCCTACGAAAAACAGGGTGACAATTTGCAGCTACTATTGTGTTTAAAACATGTGTAGGGTCCTACGAAAAACAGGGTGACAATTTGCAGCTACTATTGTGTTTAAAACATGTGTAGGGTCCTACGAAAAACAGGGTGACAATTTGCAGCTACTATTGTGTTTAAAACATGTGTAGGGTCCTACGAAAAACAGGGTGACAATTTGCAGCTACTATTGTGTTTAAAACATGTGTAGGGTCCTACGAAAAACAGGGTGACAATTTGCAGCTACTATTGTGTTTAAAACATGTGTAGGGTCCTACGAAAAACAGGGTGACAATTTGCAGCTACTATTGTGTTTAAAACATGTGTAGGGTCCTACGAAAAACAGGGTGACAATTTGCAGCTACTATTGTGTTTAAAACATGTGTAGGGTCCTACGAAAAACAGGGTGACAATTTGCAGCTACTATTGTGTTTAAAACATGTGTAGGGTCCTACGAAAAACAGGGTGACAATTTGCAGCTACTATTGTGTTTAAAACATGTGTAGGGTCCTACGGAAAACAGGGTGACAATTTGCAGCTACTATTGTGTTTAAAACATGTGTAGGGTCCTACGAAAAACAGGGTGACAATTTGCAGCTACTATTGTGTTTAAAACATGTGTAGGGTCCTACGAAAAACAGGGTGACAATTTGCAGCTACTATTGTGTTTAAAACATGTGTAGGGTCCTACGAAAAACAGATTGACAAGTTGCAGCTACTATTGTGTTTAAAACATGTGTAGGGTCCTACGAAAAACAGATTGACAAGTTGCAGCTACTATTGTGTTTAAAACATGTGTAGGGTCCTACGAAAAACAGGGTGACAATTTGCAGCTACTATTGTGTTTAAAACATGTGTAGGGTCCTACGAAAAACAGGGTGACAATTTGCAGCTACTATTGTGTTTAAAACATGTGTAGGGTCCTACGAAAAACAGATTGACAAGTTGCAGCTACTATTGTGTTTAAAACATGTGTAGGGTCCTACGAAAAACAGATTGACAAGTTGCAGCTACTATTGTGTTTAAAACATGTGTAGGGTCCTACGAAAAACAGGGTGACAATTTGCGTGCGGAACTAAAGTAGTCAACGTGTAGGATTTAGCTCAGTCGGTTGAGTGCTCGCCTGAAGTGCTTGCGTGGCATGATCGAACCACCTTTGTTGAACCATTTAACTGATTGTTTTTTTCTCGTTCCAACCAGTGCACCACAACTGGTCAAAGGCCGTGGTATGTGCTTTCCTGTTTGTGGGAAAATGCATACCGTATACAAAAGATCCCTTGCTGCCAATGGAAAAATGTAGTGGGTTTCCTCTGAGTCAGAATTACCAAATGTTTAACATCCAATAACCGATGATTAATAAATCAATATGCTCTGGTGGTGTCGTTAAACAAAAATTGTTTCCATTAGGGATCTTTTATATGCACCATAGACAAGATAGTACACACCACAACCTTTGATATACCAGTCGTGGTGCACTGGCTGGAACGAGAAATAGCCCAATGGGCCCACCGACGGGGATCGATCCTAAACCGACTGCGCATCAGGCGAGCGCTTTACCACTGGGCTAGGTCCGGCCGTGATTTGGAGGTATACGCCATGTACTGGTGTCTCAGTCTCCCACCGTGAGTAAGTTTTAACAGGAACGTGTAATATAATATAAGATCACTACATCAACTTCTCTCTAATAACCACTAACCACTATTTACCCGCTGCTCTAGACTGACAGCCCAGATAGTCGACATGTGTGCCAAGGAAAGCGTGCTTGAACGTTAACTGGATTATAAACACGAGAATCAAATTATCAATAAATGAATCTTGCATTCGATTGCTTCGTGTCCACCTAACGAATGTATGATACAACAGCCCGCTCCAACCCCTTTTATTTCCATAATAAGGCAGTTTTTTTCATAAACCCCTTTCGCCTCCCTAAAATCTTCTCATTCCCATTTAAGAAACTTGTAACATCGTCGGACCCACAAGATGACACGAGCCTTATAATGGCATTGAACACCAGCCAATATATTTAATTTCCCTTTCTTATTTTAAACTTGAAAAAACAAAAGGCAGTTTGTTAACACTGTTCTTCAACGATCTGAAAGCACGTTTGCGGATAAACTCGACTCCATTGTTTCGTGTCATACCAGCTGAGTTTGTATGCAGCAACAATAATATAATAATATAAAAAATCCATGACTGCTCATATCGATAGGCAAACATTTCGAAGGAGCTGGTTTGTTTGAAGACAGGCCGCCGTGATTGGCTGTGTTCGATAACCATTCCAGATGACTGTACGGTCGTGACTTTACGTTCGTGACTGTACGATGATGACGTCGACGTTCATGGAATGACAACATTGTGTAAAAAAATAATCTTTCTAATATTAGAAGACTAAAGTATTTTACTTTAAAAAAAACAATGTTTTTAATATATTCGTATTCATTACAGATACACATTGTTATTGTTATTGTTGTTATTGTGGGGTTTTTTGTTGCTGCTGCTGCTCTTGTGGTTATTGTGTTGGTCTACTTCTTCTTCCAGGCTGCTACTACTTCTACTACTACTACTACTACTACTACTACTACTACTACTACTACTACTACTACTACTTCTACTGCTACTACTACTTCTATAATTACGACTACTACACAAAACTACTACTATTATTATTGCTGCTACAGCTGTTATATTTCGACTATTAAATATTTTACTACTACTCCAAAACTATTATTGCTACCATAAAGATTACCAAAATTATTATTACTAATATTCTGCAATATACTACTACTACTACAAGTAGGCCTAGTATACTACGATTACTACTACTACTAAAAGTAGTATATACTAATATAACTACTACTACTACTAATAATAATAATAAAAGTAGTATACTACTACTATTACTACCACTAAAAGTAGTATATTACTACTACTACTACTACTACTACTACTACTACTTTTATTAGTCATTAGTTTATCCCCATCATTATACCAACATACGAATTCCGTCACCATTGCAAACAACTTTCCGTAAGTGCACGTCCATTTACTGTTTACTCGATTGATCAAACCCACTCTTCCTATGTCTTCTGGGTTTTAGACCAGGCGATAAACCGCAAGCTGCCGTCCTGCCAGTACCACTGACGTTTTCATATAAGACAAGGCGTTCATATTTACTTGATCGAACTCTTTTATAGATCCGAGAAATCTTCCGTCTTGCAAAGGACTCAAAACGTCCATCGGGTTTCATTGCCGCTTTCATTAGCTGCGTGTCCTCGTCCAGGGCTTGATTCCACGCACGCCCTCACGCGCTGGAACTGTATCGAGCAGACGACAGCTACTTGTAGCCTACTGCTTTCGGATATATGTCGTCTGTTTACAATTTTTTTCTTCTCGCTTCTAGAATTTTCAGTCGTCTGTTGATGATTTGGGAATATTTCAAGGATACCACATCTGTTACTTTGTTTGGAAAGAGCAATTCGTGTCGTTCGTGTGGATAGTGGAGTTTTATTGTTTGAGAAAATGTTGGTTCCAAGTTTTCACACATTCAAGAAGTTTTTGGTTCACTTTCTGCTAGTTCTGCTTTTCCAGAACATCGGCATCTTTTCCGGTAAGCAAATATTTCGTTTAAATTCTCGAGTGTCGATTCGCTTTGAGCCTGCGCTTTCGGTTTGTTCTAAAAGCAAAGACGTCCAGTGGAAAGGCGGTTAATATAAATAAGAACAGGACAGGGTAAATGTCAAAGTTTTCTCTTAGGAGTGGAAATGTTAATAGTTATGAAGACGAAGTAAGGTAGAATGTATGTGCAAAGTGTACTGGGAAAATTAGCAATATTCAACAATTTATAGACCAAACGCCATCTTTAATTTTCTCAACTTTTTTTTTAGTTTGCTTCGGCAAAGATATAATTTTACTGTAAAAAAGGTTAAAAAATATAATTATTTAAAATACATTTTAATGAGCTTTAATGGGGTTTTTTTATGCCTTTGACAGATGCTTTTCGTGTGCACATTTTCATATAACCAAATAGTATATTAAAATAATATATAATGTATATATATACAAATGTACCTACAGTGAGTTGTATTTAATATTTTTTATATGATCATTAAAACAAGTTGATAGTAGCTTATAGTAGTGTGCGTGTACGTGCGCGCGCGTGTGTGTGATGTTTGTAAATTATGTCATAAAATTAATTTTATATGACATAAAGAAAAAAAAAACGTGATGTAAATTCTCACTGTAATAGCAAATTCCCCTTTTTGAGTTTTATCACAAATAAATAATTGTATTAAGAGTTATTGTTATATTAAAGGAATATCTTTATATCTTTGCATATTGCCAAATTTTAAATAAATTCATATATACAAAGTACATTGTATTTAAATTATTGATATATATGTATGTTTGTATGTATGTATGTATGTATGTATGTATGTAGTACATTTATAGAATAGAACATTGTTCCTTAGTCTATTGTTAAGTAAACGGCATGGTGATATTACAATTGTATAGAAATATTTATATTCTTATTTAATGCTAATAGTTTATTAGGTACTGAATCATTTGTCATGAATTCTTTTTACAGCTGATATGGTGAAAAATGTCTATATGTTACACAAAACCACACGTGCACCTGTTGCCCATTCCATATGCACGGTGTGTGTGCATAATGAGTAATCAACGTTAACATATTGTGCTGTTCACGTCTTTGCGATCAATATTTGTGTCAGCTTTTAGCAGAGTTATTGAATAAGTTGTAATCAAATTAACAACTACAGTTCAAATTCCTTGGGGGGTTTCTCATCTTCCTTCCTTTTCTTTTCTTTTTTCTTTCTTTTCTCTCTATCATTATTCCATTCTTTCTTTCCTTTTTTCTTTCTTTTATTTTGTTTTAAATTTCTACTCTTTCTTTGTCTCTTTTTTTTTTCTTTGTTATCCCCAAATATACGGCGATGAAAACCACTCAGTTTTGTTTTTTTGCCCTAAATCAGTGTTAGTCGTAAGCAGGTTTAATCGGCTTTGCTGCCTCCCTATCGTAATGGTCCTATATATAGACCATGTTTAGGCTTAAATCGCCAAAACACATAATCACATCTTGTCAAACGTATTTCATCTCTTGCTTCTGTTTCCACAATTACGACATTAACGTTATATTTCATCTTGGAGACAAAGGATATGTTATTTTTCTGCACTATATTTTGGGTTTTAGTCGATCACATACTCAGAATATGTCATGACTAACATCTCCCCAACCCTAAAACAATTCCAGGCAACAAAAAGACAAATCGTGAAAGATTGTGGTGACATTTTACTAAGGGCTACGTATAAAAATACATACTTATTTAAGTGGTGCGAACAATAGTCTGTCTGTCTCTCTCTCTCTCTCTCTCTCTCTCTCTCTCTCTCTCTCTCTCTCTCTCTCTCTCTCTCTCTCTCTCTCTCTCTCTCTCTCTCTCTCTCCCTAACCATCTCCATCCCATATAATGCATACATGTGTTGTGTATATGTCGAATTACTAAAATAATTGTATTGAGACTAACGCGCCCGTTGAAGAAAACGTTGTTGGATTTGTGGTATCATATGACAATACCCCCAATGTATACTGGATAGCGATTAAAAACAAATCTGAATTGGCTTCTCGATGACGCCGATTTAAAAGCCAAACCTTCTACTGCAATTAACACTTCGGAAACTGTTTCTACCTAACTGTTAACTAAGTAGGTGTAAGCGGCGTAATATGTCTTTTTTGAAAATAAGTAAATTTCTTTCAAACCTGGTTTTTGAAGGTATTTAAAGAAATGGAATACTTGTGTCTTCTAGATACCGTTCATCTTACAAGTTGTTTAAAAACGCATCCAACTCGTTTCAGTTGCTATATACACTCTTTGAAAGATTTTCTTTTAAAAATAAATGGTATCTAACGACCTTTCGTGTAGTGTTTCCTTTTTAACTTAAAGCGACTGTCCTGAGCTTGTTGCAATTGTTATGATGCTACTGACTAACACACATTTTAATGACTAAAATTGCTTACGTAATACTTAAGTAGTGGGTACAACTACTGACTACTGAAAACTGTATTTTGAAAACAGCGTACAAAAATTTGGTAATATTGAATAACACATTAAAATCTTGTTCTAACAACTGGGCAGGTGTTGTGAAAAAAAGTTTAAATGAACTAGGATTTGATCATCTTTGGATAAACCAGAATGTCATCAACGTAAATTATACTCTAATGAAAATGAAGCAGCGTATTTTAAGCAGAATCTGCTAAATGAAGTTCAGATATCAACAAAATGTACATTATATAAACATATTATAATGGATATTACTCTGCAATTTTATTTGTGTAAGCACATACCCGTCCACTGTAAAAAGTACATAACCAAAGTAAGATTATCATCCCTCGACTTGCAAATTGAAAGAGGAAGATACCATAATATTGAACGCAATAATAGAAAATGTCACCATTGTAATAAAGATGTTGAAGATGAATATCACTTCATGCTAGTTTGCCCATTATTCCAAAACAGAATGATATATCAAGTTATACTACAGACGAAATCCTTCCGTCTTTAGATATATACAGCTGATGCCAACACAAAACACTAAAGATTTAATTGATATTGGTAAATATATTTGTTTGGCATACACGTTACAGCACTCATCTGTTAAAAAGTTATTACTTTTCAGACGCATTTGTTATAACTTTGAATGTATTACTTCCATGCTTGTACTTATTTAATATCTTTTGGTTTATATATTTTAATGTATTGTTACTTAATATGTTAGATTAAAAGTATGTGATTCATTGTATATAATAATTTAATATATATATATATATATATATATATATATATATATATATATATATATATGGGAGGGGGGGGGGGAGGCATTGGTAGGACATTGGCTGGGAGATGTATGTGTATGTGTGGGGCATTGGTGGAACATTGGCTGAGAGAGGTTTGTATGTGTGTGTGGCGGGATTGGTGGGACATTGTCTGGGAGATGTTTATGTGTGGGTGTGTGTGGGGTGTGGGGGGGGGGGTGGGGGAGCCATGGTGGAACATTGGCTGGGAGATATATGTGTGTGTGTGTGGGAGGGGGCATTGGTGGAACAATGGCTGGGAGATGTTTGTGTGTGGGGTGGGGTGGGGATTGGTGGAACATTGGCTGGGAGCTGGGAGATGTTTGTGTGTGTGTGTGTGGCATTGGTGGGACATTGGCTGGGAGATGTATGCGTGTGTAGTGGGGAGGGATTGGTGGGACTGTCTGGGAGATGTGTGTGTGGGGGTCATTGGTGGAACATTGGCTGAGAACTGTGTGTGTGTGGGGGGGGGGGGGGGGGTGGGGGTGGGTACACTGGGAGGTTTCGATCCTACGATCCAAGCCCACGAGGCAAAGCTCTCGAGCGACTGAGTTAATTCCGGCTCCAGCAAAATGAATAGCGTTAATTTCCTCCGTGCGCCAGTATGAGCCAGTATGAGCCTTCCTGTTAATATTGGCGTCACGCTCGGTTCCCCTGTATTCGCCTCGCTCCAGTACAATATCAAACAGAATATCGACGCACAGGGAAATATTATGTTGGCCTTTTCATACGATATCACTCTCTGGAAAAGATTTTGTGTGAAGAGTGAAGTTATAAAAAACGATCAATTGATCTCAAACGGCGAACGTTTGTGATGTCGCGCGGGCACATTTCCTGGCTATAATCCTCGCACCATGACAGAAACAGGCTTTAATTGCCACGACCGTGAACACGGTTAGATAACCGACTGGGTCCGTCTTTGTTCGAGGACTTAATATGGGCATTAGGTTAGGTTCATTAAGTCCGTTGGTATCAACGGGGATAGATTTTGTGGGTACAAGTATGTATCTGTCCCGGATCGGGCCCCTGGCTATCCAGAGACGGGATCCGGGACAGACATGCTCGAAACCTTAGTGGTATATGAGCATGTTAACATTCACCCACCCCACCCCACAAGTATGTATGTATGTATGTATATCTATATATTGTATGTATGTATGCATGCATGCGTGTATGTGTGTGTGTACATGTGTGCGTGCATGTATGTATACGTGCGTGTGCGCACGTGTGTTTACACATGTGTATATATAGTATAAGTACCGGGCATATGTGTGTGTATATATATAGAAAATTAATCGGATGTACGTTTATTTTCGACAACGTTTGAATTAAATATATTAATAATTTTGTATTAATAATTGCGTATGTATATATAAAACAAATCGATAGAAAATTAATCATATATTTCTTTTTAGATGCTTTTGGCTAAAGTTGTATAGGTTAATTGTCAAGTCAAATATAAATACTATATATATATATATTAATCAAGACATTGAAAGGACGTTTGTCTTGTTTTTTTGTTTTTTTATCTAATAATAATAATTCTTGTTTAAACACCGACGTAGGCAACAATGCGGGGAAGGGTGTCCCGTTTATAACAGCGTGGAGTACAACCATCAGCTCCCTAGTTTGCCCTGATCGGGGTACAAAGCCCCACCTGCTATCTGTCTTGAGATATTGGCTTTATCCTGCGAAGTTTAGAATGGTGAATGCCGCAAGGCTGTACCAAACGGAATTAGTCATTCGACCCGAGCAGGATAAAGCCGATATTTTAAGACAGTAACCAGTTATTTTATTTATCCTGCAATTCACATAAAACAACAAATTATTAAATGAGAAGTGTTTTCCAGAATAGTATATCCACACATGTTGAATGCCTTTTCGCCTATCTATACACCAAAACAAAATCATTTCTTATTTTTATATAAAAAATTGTCTTCAAAATAGGTTTTAAAAATCAAAACAACCAAATGCAAATAAAATGAAATAATAAGTAATTTATAATACAATACAACATGCATTTCCTGATCGAAACTAGTGTAAAAGTAGATCCGTCCTAAAAAGCTATGATTTTGGTCAGGGACTGAATATATAGAATTGTATCTACCGTAGTCATCATATCTTGACGATACTATAGTGAGTGCCGGATAAAGGTGCTGTATTCGATTTGCTTTGAGTGCGTGATACCAAAAGACCAGCGAAAGCATTAATCAAACACCTGCCTCAGAACACCTGATCCTGACGAGAAAAACCATGCAATAAGGAATATACTGTATATGAACGCGACGAAACGTGCTAGAAATACATACAGTCATACTTGTATTTACAGCACATAACAGATATTATATATTGGTTGTTCCAGTGACGTCACTTATTGTGGAATCAGTATTATCTTAATAGCGACATTTTGTTTGTTTCTTTCGTCTGTTCAACGGATCGGTCTTTCAACCTATCACACATTAGGCGCGAGCTCTACCCCTGAAAGTTTGTTTTCTTTAACAACACCACTAGAGCACATTGATTAATTAATCATCGGCTATAGGATGTCAATCATTTGGTAATTCTGACACGTAGTTAGCAGAGCAAACCCGCTACATTTTTGCATTAGCAGCGAGGGATCTTTCATGTGCACTTACCACGGCCTTTGACTCAAGTGTGGTGCACTGGTTGGAACAAGAAAACCCCCAGTAAGTTGAATGTATCCACTGAGGTGGTTCGATCCTGCAACACAAATACGTCAGGCGAGCGCTCAACCGACTGAGCTAAATCCAGCCCCCCCCCCCCCCCCCCCCCCCCCCCCCCCCCCACACACACACACACTGAACCATTCCATCTCTTTCTTTATTCCACAATAGAAACGTTGAAAGGAAGGAATGTTTTATTTAACGACGTCCTCAACATGTTTTAATTACGTTCATATGGCGTCGGACATATGGTTGAGGACCACACACATGAAAGAGAAAACCCGCTTCTGCCACCCAATGGGCTTCTCGTTCCATTTAGCAGCTATGGGTCATTTATATGCAAATCATACCACAGCATTTGTTACACCAGTTGTGGAGCATTGGCTAGAACGAGAAATAGCCCAATGGACCCACTGACTGGGACCGATCCTAGACCATCAGGCGGGCGCTTTACCAATGGGTTATGTCCCGCCCCGTTTTCTGTAATAAATGTACAATACAATTTTTTGAATTGTTACCATACGAAACAGTGACTATGATAACTAAATCTGTGTTGATACTTTTACAAACATGACGATGACCAAATATACATATGTGTACACCCACCTTACCACGTGCGTCTGAAATACGTCCATACTCTGGTATTCAAGAGCTATACAGACATGTGGACGTCCAAATGTCCGTCTAGCTCTCGAGCGGCAGAGTACTCGGGCTAATACGGACCTTAAGCCGAACATGTACGTCAAGAATAAGACAATGGGTGATACAGAGCTTTTCAATTTGTGTATTAGGCAGAAGTGTAATCCGAGAAATAGATTTTCATTTTGAAATGCGATCGTTCGTAAATACATGTATCAAAGAAACAACTGTTACCAAGCCAGTGTTTTCTCTTTGACATTTATTGTTACATTTTTTTGTAGTCATTAACAGATAGCGGTAAAAATCAATAACTCATCAGTGTCTAACTGTTTATGTATATCAGACGTACGTACAATCCAATCTATATGCATAGGGCATCCACCAGAGCTGGGAATTTGGTCTCTGTTTTATTTCTTTTTAATCTTCTTTTGTACTTAGGTACATCGAACTAAGATTCAAGCATGCTGTCTTGAGCACACACATAAGTCAGATTTATCTGTAAATGGTATAAAATGGAGCTGGGAAATGTGACCTCCATTTTATTTTCATGCATATTTTCTTCATGCTTAAAAATATCCAATTGATATTCAAGCCCACTGTCATGGGCACATCGCCATCATTAATCAATCGTCATAATCATCTAGATTGATCGCCACCACCATCACTAACAACTTCATTGTCACCAATAAACATTGATATATATGACAACACCAAATTTAGGCGCGTGTGAAGGAATTTGAACTGGGGGGGGGGGGGGGGAGGTCTAGGCTGTAACGAGCGAAGTTTATAAGGGGTCGAGTCATTCTTCCAACCGGAATATAGAATATATTATGAAAAACCCCAATCGAAAATGTAGTTGAACAGGGAGGGGGTCAACCCTAGACCCCCCCCCCCCCTCCACACACACACACGTGCCAAAAGTTACATATGATAGGCCTACTTAGAATACAAACCTACCAAAGGATGCCTAACTTATTGCTAGCAGTATATATATAGTACCGCACGACTCACATACACACAATTACAAATATAGATTTCCAGACACTAAAACGCCTCTGGTGGTAACCGAGACGAAAATTGGGCTATATAAACTCGGAAGCGGAAGTCGAACCGGAAGTGGACGAGTGGCAGGAAAACTGTTTCTGTGGAGATGGGAATCGCGTCTTTATTTTACTAAAATGGCCAAACGGGCCGGCGGATGGCGCATTTCAGTCTCTGCCAATATTTTCAAATTAACTAAAGCGCCGTTATTGCCAAATAATTGGTAAATGATTGGTGTTTCATCAACTTTCGCAATCTCCAACGACCCAATTTGGAACAGTCAAATGCGGCGACGGGAAATTCTGCTCTTGGGGAGTCTGTGTCTTATTGTTAGATGGCAATATTGCCTTTATTGATTGCGTTATTCACAGTTAATGTCGGCTAGATGAATTGCCGTGGCCAAATCCGGAGCTAACAGCTCCACACTGTATCGGTAGTTAATACTGCCCTCGTTAGGCTACGAGTTTCTTATTCAAAGCTGCATAATCTCTCCTCATGCGAAATAAATTGAAATGATGACAAGAACGACTCGGTCCACGGGGTTGTCAGCGGATAAAGGGACCAGAAAACGAAGGGCTCTAGACCTGATGCTGCCGGGGACAATTGGTGTGCTAATAAAGACCCTTTCGAGTTGGATGTACAGCGGATATTAAAGTAAACACCAGTGTATTATTAAGTAAGCGCCACTTACTAACTAGTATATAACCGTGGCGCGTTCTGGAAGCAGAGCACTTGCCAACTATTTGACTGGTACCATCGTATTCTATTATATTACCTCCATCTAACGTATGGCGTAAAAACCAGTCTAGCGACCAATCGCAATCCCCTTGAACATGTTCTTGCCTCGATGGCGTGCTGGTTTAAGCTATTAATTTGCCTTTTGGCTGGTAGGCGCTGGGTTTGTGTCCCACCACTGGCTCTAACGGTGAGTGTGTTTTAACGGCTCAGTGGGGAGGTGTAAGACCAATACACCGAAGTCTGTCTCACTATCTACGTAGCCCAGTGGTAAAGCACACACTTGATGGGCGGGCGGTTTGGGATCGATCCCCGTCGGTGGACCCATTGGGCTATTTCTCGCTCCAGCCAGTGTAACACGACTGGTATATCATAGGCCGTGGCATGTGCTATCCGGTCTGTGGGATAGTGCATATAAAAGATCCCTTGCTACTAATGTAGCGGGTTACCTCTCTAAGACTATATGTTAAAATTACAAAATGTTTGACACCCATTAGCGGATGATTAATAAAACAATGTACTCTAGCGGTGTCGTTACACAAAACAAACTTTCATTCGCTAACTACTAACAGAACACTAACCCTTGTAATCGACAGACAGCCCCCCAAAACCCTGAAGTATGTGACAAACTCACAAAAATACGTGCACATAAAAGGTTGGATTGCACGGACGTTCCTTCGTACCGAATTCATGCTAGACAAGACCATACAAACACTAGCGTCCTTAATATGTCTCGAACAGATCTCTAATAGTTCTCTAATAGCACCCTGAAGCAGAATACGTCCTGGATCAGAAATAGATAAGGACGGACACTTAACACAGCCGCTAATTCCATTTTCTGATTGTCCCATGGTGAAAGCCGGAGATGTGATGAGATCGCGTATATATGTGGCAATATCTGAACTCGGTGCTATGTTCTGGACAAGCCTCTGGCACCAGACATGTTTTTGAACCACAAGACTTGGCCCCGGAGCACCTTCTTGTTGTAGTATATAGTTATAGACATTATGATGGACGCCTTCGACAGATGTCCTTATATGCATGGAAAGGTGAACACTGGAGCTGGACCTAGAGCGGATGCAAAGTCAGACATCATGGTCTTGAACAGACATACAGACAGACAGAAGAGAGAGAGAGAGAGAGAGAGAGAGAGAGAGAGAGAGAGAGAGAGAGAGAGAGAGAGAGAGAGAGAGAGAGAGAGAGAGAGAGAGAGAGAGAGAGAGAGAGAGAGAGGGGGAGGGAGTCAAAGATAGAGAGAGTCAGAGACAGAGAGAGGGAGGGAGAGAGAGAGAGGGGGGTGGGTGGGGGGGGGGGGGGGAGGAGGGAGGAGGGAAGAAAAAAAGAGGCGAGAGGGATTAAGACAGACTGAGAGAAAGTCGGACAACCCTGTAAACAAACTGGTTTCCTTCGACCCGGCCACGATGGCATAGTTCTTAAGTAATCTGAAAGTTAAAATTTGTTTTGTTTACCGACACCACTAGAGCACATTGATTTATTGATCATCGGCTATTGGATGTCAAATGTTTAAAAAAAATGTTTAAATATAGTTTTAGTAAGGAAACCCGCTACATTTGTCCCATTAGTAGCAAGGAATATTATATATGCACCATCCTATAGACAGGATAACACGGCCGTTGATATACCAGTCGTGGTGCACTGTTTGGAACGAGAAATAACCTAATGGGCCCACCGACGGGCATAGATCCAAGACCGACTGCACATTACGCGAGCGCTTTACCCCTGGGTTTCGCCCCGCCCTCAAGGTTTGTAGATAGGCCTACTGGTTTCGTATCTTGGAACCGGTCTCCAGACCGAGTTCGTTTTCACATATCAAAGAGGATGCGTAAGGCCACTCCACCGACTTCTATCTTACTAATCGCTATCAAATAACCATTAATCCATGTTTTAGACAGACAACAAGATAACTGAAGTATGTGTCCAGGACAGCGTACTTGAAACTCGATTGGATATAATCAGATAAATGAAATTAAGATCGAATGAATCAAACTGGGTAAGTATACTAGTATTGAATACGGGATGATGCGCTGGAGTTGTTACAAATCATAGTTGCGAAAACAGAGATCAGGGGTAAGTTAGTCAACGGCTTGTCGCTAACGTCCGCTAGACTGGCTTATGAGCTTCACGTTTAACTAAATGGCCACACCGGGAACCAATCGAATAATTCGCGAACGTTAGCGAAACGTTCGCTGGCTGAGCTTAGGCCTGGTGATTCGTTTTGCGACAAATACGATTTGTGAAAATTTGGCCTGATGTCAAGTTGGTAGAAGTGCCATAAATCAAGGGCTGAGCTAGAATCTGACCAGTGAGATAAACAAAGATTTTGTTTTACCTGTGCTTCAAATTATGTATCCTTGAAATGTATGTAGTTCAAATTCGACTTCAGCCCTCTCCAAAGTCCACCCATACAAAACTAAAATCTAATTTTAGTCAGTGTTTTGTCAATCATTCCCCATCATTAAGCCTGGTTTTTATAAGAATATGTAGCAGCTCAGTGACCAACGAATACTGATGCAGACCAAAGACCTTTTTGGAGGAGAGGGCGGGCAGTCGCAAACGTCTGCCACAAATCTGCGACGGACGTGTCTCACGCAAACCGTCTGTGACTGAGTTCCCATAAAGCATGTCTTGGATCTGCGGCGGTTGACGTCAGCCTGTGTTGGTCTGCGTCGGACACCGACCTGTTACAGAGTGTATGGGAACCAGGGTTCATTAAAAACAACCAGTGACAGTTATCTATTGACTTTCAGCATCTAAGATCTATACATTTTGGCATACAACTATCTTGGTCTTCCAGTGTATGCCGTATTTTAAACCACCAGATTTAAGTGCAAGGCTAATCTTCTGCTGAAAGTGAATTGACATTTGCAATAAATCTGAATAAATCTTATAGTCTGGTTACGATTTAATTTTAGAAGAATATATAGTTAAATATTTGGTCCCAAAGTGTTGACGTCTTATAGTCTGACCAAAATATAGTGATCGAATGCTAATTAGACATAAAGATTCAGTTAAAGCACATTTATTAATTAATAATCATCGGCTATTGGATGTCAAACATTGGTCACTCTGAAAATCCTGTAGTCTTCAGAAAATAAAACCCCACTACATTTACTCACCATCAGCAAGGGGTCTTTTATAAGCACCTTTTCACAAAAAGAAAAGCACATAACACGGCTTTTGATATACCAGTCGTGGAATACTGGTTGGGTCGGGTGTGGGTGTGGGAGTGGAGCAATTGAGTCAGCTGTAAGGGTTTGATCCCATAACCTAAGCACTTCAGAAAAGCGCTCTTGAAGGGCTACGTAAATTACATTTCGGTCAAATGAATGTTACGCATAACCATGTCACCTCTTTCCATGAGTTTAAATCTATCTTGCGAGTTAACTGTATAGCTGTGTGTTTTTAGTTTCCAAAGTAACCGCTCCGTTAAAGGAACACGCACTGTTACTTAAAGAAACCATTAATCTTATATAGAAATGGTCTCGAGCGTCGTTTCCATTTGACGTCTTCCAAATGATGTTTATTCCTCTTGGCTAGCAGGGACCTGTACTACTCTCCAAACGACATATATTGTCTTCCTGTTGTCTGGCTTTCATTGATCACCGTTAGAGCGGAAGCAATCTAGTAGATGCTATGGACTCTAAATAGGTAACCATAATTTATTAAGGATTTGGGTTCCAAGATGTGCATTTTCGAAACAAGTGTCCAAAATGAGTCATATTTTAGTAGAAGTGATTTCTGTAGCTGTGTTATCTGATTTGAATATGCAGATTTTAAACAGACTGTCCTGAGTTTAACATACATTGTAATATGTTTCTGATTAACATAGCCAAAACGATACATATTGAAACTATTTTCTTGTTTAGAATACCACTGTCTGTATACCCAATGTGTTTGCGGTCGTTTGTAGCAGCCATGGTTTTTTGTTTCATAATATGTTTTCTCTTTCGTACGTACGTACGGCATTATTAAAAAATAAAATTCGGTTTGGGCTACTATAATATTAGGTCGACAACAGACACCTTCTGTGTACAGACATTGATATTCTTAACGAACAAACTATCTTCAAGATGTAATTTTAGTTATAAAAAACACGCTCCGTATGTAGTATACATGTTACAATGGCACCAAAACTCAGGACAGTCATGTATATATGCTGGGGAGATCAATGGGTCATTTAAAGGGACTGATCCTAGTTTCAGCCCATGAAAATGCACATTAAGTTTAGTTAATCTACAAACATGTAACACATTTGGATAGTTACAATTGAGTGAAACATGAGTCTCTGACTTTGAAATGGTGAAATACCCTCTAAAAATAGACTAAAACTCGACTCCATAACTGTTACCTCTCAGACGCACGTGCGTTTTTAAAACTATGAGAAATGCATTTTGTGATATTAAAAACACCAGGATGACCAAAACCACTTCGATTGTACGGAAATGGATAATCTAAGCAATAAAATCTAAGTAAAGTATGATTTTAGTTATCAAAAAACGGCTCTAATAGTAAAAAATATGCCTTAGTGTTTAAAAACTACGGTATGTCCCTTTAAGGATGTTGTATGGTATGGTGTGGTTTGGTGCGGTATGCATGGTATGGTATGGTTGGGTATTGTATAGTGTATGACGTGGTGTGGTGTGATGGTGTGGTCTCATCGGGTAGGTATAGAAAGGTATAATATGTTATAGTGTCTGCCATGTCATGATATTTATTTGCTGTGAAGGAATAAGTGCCTTGGGTACGAGTGTGTGTGTGCGTGCGAGTGAGTGTGTATGTGTGTGAGTGTGTGTATTTGTATGTGTGATATGTGTCAGACAGATGCTCCCACAATTTACCTTCATTCTCCATGTATTCTACTACCACCCAGTCTCATCGACTCTACACCAGAGACTTATGTTCATGACACCGTTTAGTTGTGACAGACAGCGTCACAACCTCACCAAGTCAAGAAGACAGAGCCGGATCAGTATAATCAGCAATCCGCGAAATGTCTGCGGCGTCAGAGTTAAGTGCAGTTCGTGCTCGGCAGCGCTTGGCCGCGGCGACTAATTGTGATAATGGTACGTGCTGAGGGCACGTATTGGACATCCATCTTCTTACGTGATTAAAGCCAGAGACTCACCCGTCTTGACCCAGATATCGGAAACCAAGTGGAATGATGCGTATTGCCAGTCCCAGGAAAGAAATCCCCAATATCATTACCGATATAATGTATTTGTGTAACGACGGAATCGATATATAATGACGTATTAATACTTACGGAGTAGTCTACGAGTGATGAGATGGGCGGAATGGTGGCACATGAAGATTTTGAAATTTTAATTTTGTTTTAATATACAGGCCTGTAGGACCGATATCAAGAATGAAGAGGGCACGGTCTGTAATGAGTGGGGTGGCGTGCCCAAGCCAGATTAAAAAAAAATATATATAAAGTAAATATATATATTTTCGTCCTCAAGTGTGTGTGTATGTGTGGTTGGGGGGTGTGTGTGTGGGTGGGTGGGTGGGTGGGGGTCTGAAATTTACTGCCTAATTGCTTTGTTAGGATGTTATCGTTTCTGTTGTGACACCCAATAGCTGATGCGTATTTTTGTGCTGGGGTGTCGTTAAATATTCATTCATGTCTTACATTTCGACCCCTTAAGTCCGACCTTACTGTTGTGATTATTATATTCTTTGTTGTTTTTTGTTTCTTTCAGCGAATCTGTCGACATTTCGCAGCCTGTTCACCCGAATGAGTCAGCTCCAGCTGTCGGCGTTGCCCAACAAGGTGGTCAAGAACGCATCCGTCGAGTCGTGCGCTGCCGGCTGCGTCAAGGAGACCGACTTCGAGTGCAAATCGTTCGACTACGACAACGCCATCCGCGAGTGTCACCTCCATAACAACACCCACGAAGACCTCGTTGCCATCCTCAAGGTGGCGCCCAACGTCGACCACTACAGAAGTCAGTACAGTGCCGCAAATATCGTGAAACGTCTCTTAACAATATTCATCACCACTCAACGACCTCCTCCATTTTCCCATGAATCCATCCATCCACTTACCCACTGATCCATCCATCCACTGACCCATCCATCCACTGATCCATCCATCCATCCAACCATTCATTCACTCTTCATCTCCATCCATTTTCCCATCAATCTATCTATCCATCCACTCATCCATCAACAGATCCATCCATCCATCCAACCATCTATCCATCCACTCGTTATCTACATTCATTTTCCCATCAATCCATCCATCCACTTACCCAGTGATCCATCCATGCTCTGATCCATCCATACACTTGCCCACTGATCCATCAATCCTCCCATATATCCATCCATCCACTTACCCACTGATCCATCCATCCTCCCATCAATCCATTCACTTACCCACTGATCCATCCATCCTCCTATATATCCATCCATCCACTTACCCACTGATCCATCCATCCACTGACCCATCCATCCACTGATCCATCCATCCATCCAACCATTCATTCACTCTTCATCTCCATCCATTTTCCCATCAATCTATCTATCCATCCACTCATCCATCAACAGATCCATCCATCCATCCAACCATCTATCCATCCACTCGTTATCTACATTCATTTTCCCATCAATCCATCCATCCACTTACCCAGTGATCCATCCATGCTCTGATCCATCCATACACTTGCCCACTGATCCATCAATCCTCCCATATATCCATCCATCCACTTACCCACTGATCCATCCATCCTCCCATCAATCCATTCACTTACCCACTGATCCACCCATCCTCCTATATATCCATCCATCCACTTACCCACTGATCCATCCATCCTCCTATATATCCATCCATCCACTTACCCAATGATCCATCCATCCTCTGATCCATCCATCCACTTGCCCACTGATCCATCCATCCTCCCATCAATCCATCCACTTACCCACTGATCCATCCATCCTCCCATCAATCCACTTACCCAATGATCCATCCATCCTCTGATCCATCCATCCACTTACCCACTGATCCATGCATCCTCCCATCAATCCATCCACTTACCCACTGATCCATCCATCCTCCCATCAATCCACTTACCCAATGATCCATCCATCCTCTGATCCATCCATCCACTTACCCACTGATCCATGCATCCTCCCATCAATCCATTCACTTACCCACTGATCCATCCATCCTCCCATATATCCATCCATCCACTTACCCACCGATCCATCCATCCTCCCATATATCCATCCATCCACTTACCCACTGATCCATCCATCCTCCCATCAATCCATCCACTTACCCACTGATCCATCCATCCTCCCATATATCCATCCATCCACTTACCCAATGATCATTCATCCTCTAATCCATCCATCCACTTGCCCACTGATCCATCCATCCTCCCATCAATCCATCCATCCACTTGCCCACTGATCCATCTATCCTCCCATCAATCCATCCATCCATTTACCCACCCATCCATCCCATCAATCCATCCATCCACTTACCCACTGATTCATCCATCCATCCATCAATCAATCCATCCATCCACTCTTCAGCTCCATCCATTCTTCCATCAATCCATCCATCTATCCATCCACTCATCCATCCATCTATTCATCTATTCATCCTCCCGTACATTCATCCACCCACACATTAATACATCCATCTATCTACACCTGTCCATGCACGTATCCGCTCATCCATCCATCTATCCATCCACTCATCCACTCTTCCATCCATCCATCAACTCATCCATCCACCGATCAATACAACTACCCCCTCCCACCCAACAACCCACCAACCCATCCATCCATCCACTCATCCATCCATCCATCCACTCATCCACTGATACATCCATCCAATCACTCTTCTACAAATCCATCCATCCATTCATCCATCAGTTCATCCATTCATCCATCCTCCCATCCGTTTATCCACTGATCCAACCATCCATCCTTTCATGCTTCAAACCTTTCACCCACCACTCGCATATTCATCTATATGTTAGTCAATAAATTCACCCAAGAAACATTACATTTTGTTACCATGGCAAACAAACGTAACTAAAACAAAAGTAACAAATAAAAGTAACATTTTACATCATGTATCAGATGCCTAATGACCAAAGGCCATTTAAAATGATTTCAAAATCGAAGTGCAATATATAATATTGTTTGATCTTGTCAAACTGCATTGAATAATGGCACTATAAACTGGATTTTTTTTTTTACTTGAAATATGGTTAGGTCACGGACTTTTGAATTGCTCTCATATATTACAAGTATCGTACACTATCCTCAACACAATGAATTAAAGATCAGTAGACGTTTTGGTGTTTCTTTTCAAGTATTACATTATTTTGCCAAGTTTTATCACAGATCTAAACATTGTTTCATTGATTAAAGCAAAACTCGTGCACACTGTGGATTTTCTGAGCATTTATAAAAACTACCGAAATTCGAATTCGACTATGAATCATTAAACGTTGGCTTGGAACGCCACTTATCAGCTTGTTGTTTTAAGCTGTTGTTTAAATCATTAACTTTAAGACCATGTCGACACTTTACAAATCTATAAGCTGCATTTATAAAACCATATTTAAAATTTTAAAATGACCAAAATATTAACTGACTCTTAATTTTGTTGACGTAATAAGCCATAACTTAAAACCAGAATCCTTTCCTTTCTTTTTCGATGCTAGAATATATATTAATAAACTAGTTTTTTATCTACTCTGTAGGTGCTTTCCAGAAACTTTTCAATCGTCTGCCCAACCAGGTCGTCACGATCAGCCATAACCGGAATGTGCCGCGGGTGAGCGTGGAGGAGTGCGCGCGCAGGTGCGTGTTTGAGATGCAGTTCCACTGCCGCGGGTTCGACTACGAGCAGGATCGGAAGAACTGCTGGCTGACAGACGACACCCCGCAGTCCTCGGGCGGGGTGCTCATGAGGCACGGCGTCGACTACTATGAAAAGAGAAATGGTATTTTGAAATTACTTATTTTATTTTTAGTATTATTTTTGTAAATTATGTATGTAAATTGTAATTAATTAGTGTCGCAGTTACGGTACTATACACTAGATACCTGGGGCCTAATTCATTAAACTCTAGGGGCGGGATTTATCTCAGTCGGATGAGTGCTCGCTTGAGGTGCTTGCGTCGCAGGATCGAATCACCTAGGTGGATCCATTCAGCTAAATGGTTTTTTCTCGTTCCAACCAGTGCACCACAACTGCACAAAGGCCGTAGTATGTGCTTTCCTGTCTATAGGAAAGTGCGTATAGGTTGGACTATACCAATTCAAATCTCATCGCCGACCATGTTAACGTTTGTCTTTAAAAACACTATATGCAACATATCAACCAAACTGTGACCCATAAATATCAGTACTACAACCCCTACCTCAAAGTATTAACTGCAGAAAATGGTACCTTTCATGGCTCATTTTCGGTATAACCAGATATTTCTGCAACACCCCTAGTTTCGCACAAAATTTTAGTACTTTTTTTTACAGGTACCCCATACATGTTCCAAGCACAAGGCTACTTGACACGGTGGTACTACATCAAATAAAATTGCATACATTTTTAGCCCAGATGAAACAATTTTTTTTTTTACAACCAACACACTGACATTTATAACCAATCACAGGACTTGTGGTGTTAACTTCTCTATCAAAAGTTCGGTGCACCTCGAACTTCGACCCAGCCGGAAATTAATTGGTATAGTGCAACCTATACTGATAACAGGTGGTGAATTATGTGTTTTTATGACAACCAGGATCTGGTGTCTTCTGACATAAACTGACAACCTCACTGAAACTGTTGTTTCTACAGTGCAACCTAATTTAATGTACACCTCACAAAGCACATGTATTTTGTACAGTTTTGTACAAATGCAATATGTCATATTTGAAAAAATATTTTTTTAAAAAATAATACTCCTGAAGATATTTATTGTCAGATGTGTGTGTGTGCTCAGCTATATATGTAGAGACAGCATGGCTATTCAGAGTACCTCAACTCCTTAAACTTATTCCATTGAAACACATGTACTTGACTGACCCCTAGATTATGAAGACCTCAATAGGCACATCAAAGAAATATCAGTATTAAAAAAATACAATGTCTGAGGAAGAAAAACCAACATGACTGCATCTGTATGAAGTAATGACTTAATGTCCTGCACATCACTGTTGGAAGAAAATCCTGTATGCTGAGTGTGGGCATCTTCAAGTCAAGCTTACCATGTGCGGGAATTTCAAATCCATCAGCTATGCAGATCTTCAAATTGGACCATCAAAACCATTGGCAGCTACCAATATTCCTGACTATATTTTATGTATACCCTACTGTAGTTGGAGGTTTTAAATATTTGTGATATCTGGAATTATCATGCAGCTTTCGCATATTTAATTTTGATTCATTGGCAGAAAAAAAAACCTGGTTTTTAAGTGACATAATTACCAGAACATCTATTTTATTGCATTATTTTCTAATCCAGATCAATAAAATATGTATATTGGATGTATTCCTACAATCTGTAATCCAGCATATCATTTAGCTATTAACATTGGATAATACAGCATTAACAATAAAATAAATCATCAAATTACACCAAGGTAGATAATCAAATCTGGAAAAATTGGTTCTAAATCTAGTATACACTTAAAATACACTTCATGGGAGCAAACTAAGTGATTATTTAAAAAAAGGATTTGATCTGGAGACCTAAAGATATGTTTAACAAGCTTATTGTTATGTATAAATGAGAACAGAAGGAACAATAGTGACCAAAATTTTAATTATGGCTTTGGTAAAAAAATTCTTCAAAGTAAAATTTTGTTTCCCCTAAAAACTAAAAATTTGTCTAAAATATGACTTAGCACCCTATAAATATGCCAAAAGGACAATAAAAATCAAGGTCTTTAAAAAGTTAAGCTATCAGAAGTACATACATGAAACATTAACTATGTTTATAGAAGTTAAAGACATTATCCCAATATTGGCACATGTTATTTTTAATATAAAAATAAATTGCTATTAAAATCTAAGTTCAGACTGCCTAGATATATTAACATATTTAAGAGCAGTTGTATATGGCAAGTCAAACACCATGTAAATAAAAACATTCAAATCTTTATAGTATGAATTATAGGCCAAAACCACCTTTTCCTCAGTGCTAGTTTTTGTTCAAACTCCATTCAGAGCTATGCACAGTAATTATTGTCAAGGTCAAGGTCATTGTGAACTTGCATGGCCGAGTGACGGCTAATTAATCAAATAGTGTAGTTTAATTTCATTAAATCACAAAAATCATAATCTTTTTTATTATGCACTGAATATGTGCTATAGGTTGGACTATACCAATTCAAATCCCATAGGCGACCATGTTAACGTTTGTGTTTAAAAACACTATATGCAATATATCAACCAAACTGTGACCCATAAATATCAGTACTACAACCCCTACCTCAAAGTATTAACTGCAGAAAATGGTACCTTTCATGGCTCATTTTCGGTATAACCAGATGTTTCTGCAACACCCCTAGTTTCGCACAAAATTTTAGTACTTTTTTTCACAGGTACCCCATACATGTTCCAAGCACAAGGCTACTTGACACGGTGGTACTACATCAAATAAAATTGCATACATTTTTAGCCCAGATGAAACTAATTTTTGTTACAACCAACACACTCACATTTATAACCAATCACAGGACTTGTGGTGTTAACTTCTCTATCAAAAGTTCGGTGCACCTCGAACATCGACCCAGCCGGAAATTAATTGGTATAGTGCAACCTATAAAAAGATCCCTTGCTGCATTAGGAAAAAATGTAGCGGGTTTTCTCTGATGACTACGAGTCAGAATTATCAAATGTTTGACATCCAATAGCCGATGATTAATTAATCAGTGTGCTCCAGTGGTATCGTTAAACAACACAAACGTTTTTCATTAAACTCTTGCAACCTTGCGATCTCGCAGCGAAATGCAGCAATACTTGCAGGGAACGTAACTAGCTGGTGTCACTTGTGACTTAGTGGGACCCATTCATTTTTAGCGGGTATTCTTAATTATCGCACAGTCGTTGCCATAGCAGATTCTAAGGGAGGCAATCGTTCTTTAGGAGGGGCGACGCCTCTCATGGTCCACTAGGCTATGGGCTTTTGCTACGGTGTTAAACATAACTTTCTTTACCTAGAAGATGTTCTCTCTCTCTCTCTCTCTCTCTCTCTCTCTCTCTCTCTCTCTCTCTCTCTCTCTCTCTCTCTCTTTCTCTCTCTCTCTCTCTGTTGCCACCCAACTTTATTGTTCCTTTCTTTTCTTCCCATTCCTTTACCCCTTCTTTCTTTTCTCTCCGCACACCCCCGCCCTCGTTTTCTTTAATTACCATTCCTTTATTTTATTTTCATCACACTTCATTCCGTTCCCTTTCTTTTTTCCCTTTCCTTCTATGTCCCTTCTTCTTTTTAGTTCTTTGGCAGGCGATGGCAGCCTCTCTATGACCTAATTAATACTTACGTAAGATCTAGTCATTAAACCCTAAATGTCAATTCCTTGACTTTTCGCACCCCAGGCAACATCCCAAACCTACATTAAATCCACGCAATGTTTATGATATTAGACTTTATTGTACATTAGGAACAACAGAGCACAATTCCATTACTTGAATTAATGAAGACCTATCAAATGTAAAATAAACCACATTTATATTGCAAACACCATTTATATTGGCAAGATATGACTGTTCATTCATCCCCCCCCCCCCCCCCCCCCCGCCTTTTACCCACCTACCGGCCTCGGTGCTGTCGTGGTTAAGCCATCGGACTACAGGCTGGTAGGTACGGGATTCGCAGCCCGGTACCGGCTCCAACCCAGAGGGAGTTCTTAAGGGCTTAATGGGTAGGTGTAAGGCCACTACACCCTCTTCTCTCTCACTAATCACCAACTAACAACTAACTTACTGTCCTGGACAGACAGCCCAGATAGCTTAGATGTGTGGCCAGGACAGCGTACTTGAACCTTAGTTGGGTATAAGCACGAAAATAAGTTGAAATGAAATAAATGTTACCGACCTCGGTCGGACTGCTGGTACTCCCTTGCACCTGCCAGTGCGAGCGGTCCCATCTTCCTCCCTCCCCACCCTTTCCTGTCCTGGACGTGCGCTAAAACAACTTGCTCTGAATGTGCACGTTAAACCCTATAACTTGACTTGACGTTTTCATTTCATTTATTTTTGTATAACGTAGGACTGCATAATAAATAAAATAACCGGTTACTGCTTTAACATATCGTCTTTATCCTGCTCAGGAGGCGAGACGTAGCCCGGTGGTAAAGCGCTCGCTTTATGCGCGTTCGGTTCGGGATCGATCCCCGTCAGTGGGCACATTGCGCTATTTCTCGTTCCAGCCAGTGCACCACGACTGCTATATCAAAGGCCGTGATATGTGCGATCATGTCTCTGGGATGGTGCATATAAAAGACCCCTTACTACTAACGAAAAAATGTAGCAACTTTCCTCTCTAAGACTTTACGTCAGAATTACCGAATGTTAGACATCGAATAGCGGATGATCAATATATCAATGTGCTCTAGTGGTGTCGTTAAACGAAACAAACTTTAGGAAAAAGCCTAGCGGTATTCGTCAGTCTAACTTTCGCAGGATAAAGCTGATAGGTCTATCTTAAGACAGTGACCAGTTATTCTCTATGTAAAAGGTAGGAAAGAACTGCAGTTAAATCACAAAATGGCCTCTAACAAAACATTGCGTGAAATTATATAAATTTAGTGTATCTCGAAAAGTACTTGAGCTGTATGGGTTGAAGCATCGTTTGGTGTAAATAAAATTGATTATATCATTTGTTGACAAATTCGCAAAAGTCATCGACAAGTGATCATTCGCACTATTGCTGACATTCACCCGAACGCAAGTTTCGAACCAACCATGTGTTACAGTTGGATATCAAATAGCCGTAGTTTAAAATGTGCTGGGGTGTCATAAAACAATTTTTTTTTTTTTAAATTTCACAATTCACAAACACCTAACAAAACAAAATCTGTTGACCCACCTCCATCGACCCACCATTTGAGAAAAAGCACTGCAAAAGGTTCATAAACACGGGGTCAAATATTAATGATAGTTAATGAAGGCAAAACTAATGTACTTTATTGATTTCGACGGATTCTCCGTCACGTTAATGATTTCATTTTCAGTAAAAAAAATTGATAAAAACGTTAAAGTTTCGTCTGAAAAACACCAACAAAACAACAATGTCTCATTTGTTTATTATTTATCTCGACTTTCAGTTTAATATGTAGCGTCTGGTCTCTACGAACCTGTCTTTGACATTTCCAATCCATCTTATTAATGTCATGACAAAAACTGTAATGCCACGATTACTACTCGACTGTCAAGCAGCACCAAATTAGTCTGTTTTGGTGTGGTGCTAGTGTCATAGCTAAGGTGTTATTTTTCACAAACATTAGCTTTTGTGACTATAAAATGGTAATGTTGCATAGCTTCTCTTTTGTATTCTTTTTTTTAACGCCAGACCCACAAACATTTAACACAAAAGACAAAGAATTTTTTTTGGACATTACAACCATGGATGATGATGAGATGAATGGTGAAGCCGTAGTATTTCCATTTTGGTATGGGACTACTTGATAGGTCCGTGCTCCACGCTTGCTGTCAGTTGAGCTATCTCGGTATCACTCGAGCCCGGGATACACAGAATCTGCAGTGCATTCTGGGTAATCCTCCTCCATGTGGAGTCATAAACTCGGTAGA
Organism: Gigantopelta aegis; assembly: GCF_016097555.1. NCBI lineage: Eukaryota > Metazoa > Mollusca > Gastropoda > Neomphalida > Peltospiridae > Gigantopelta > Gigantopelta aegis. The sequence goes on from NC_054708.1 coordinate 75,882,219, forward strand.
CATACCCATACTCACACCCAGGAAGTGGATGAAACTCGGTGTATGTGGCCTTGCACCTACTCATTAAGCCTAGCGGTGCACTCACTCTGGGTTGGAGCCGGTACTGGCATGAACAATCGCTCATTGCGTCAGGTAGGATACGAACCCAGTTCCTACCAGCCTCGATTAATGTTGCACAACTACCAAGTACCACTTCTTGTATTCGATATGACCAGCCAATATGGCTATGGCGGGTTTCTTCTTTTACTGTCTAGACCAAATGTCACAAATACTGTATAACACCAAATAGCCGTTGTTTGAAATGTGTTGAGTAATCATTGCACAGATATTCCTTTCCTTTCTCTTTCTTTTTCGTGCTCTGCCTTTTTGCTTCCATTTTCTTTCCGTCCTGCCCTTGTATTTCCTACCCTTTCCGTTCTGGTCCCTTCCTCTACTTTCCGTTCCGGTCCCTTCCTCTACTTTCCGTTCCGGTCCCTTCCTCTACTTTCCGTTCCGGTCCCTTCCTCTACTTTCCGTTCTGGTCCCTTCCTCTACTTTCCGTTCCGGTCCCTTCCTCTACTTTCCGTTCCGTTCCATATTTCGCTTCGTTTTGTTTTCGTTACGTTCCATTTCGCTTCACTTGTTTTGTTTCCGTTCCGTTCCATACCATTTCGCTTCGATTCGTTTCGTTTCTTTTTGTTTTCGTTCCGTTCAGTTCCGTCCAGTTCCGTTCCATTTCTAGTTCCGTTTCGTTTTCTATCAGTATCAAGTGTAAAACCGATACGAAAACTGTCCAAACAAATATACTTAACCATAACCATTTTTAAGGAGGTATTGTACAAATAATTGCTTCACCTTTGTGTTATATTCATTCAAAAAATTCTTATCGGTTATAATATATTTTATCATCTCTCCTATGGAATAACTACTTTAACCCTTGGAAATACGTCCAGTTGTCATCTCAAAATTTATATTTCACGGGAGCAGATCTATAATTGACCCAAATGTGGTGGGTAGATGTGGGGGGGGGGGGGGGGGGGGCACACTACGTACGTTATAACTGCTTCTCACACCAAAACATCGGAGTCGTGAGCCCCATATACCTCTCCAATTCACGCTTGCCTTCGTGCACCGTTTGTGGTTCATATTCGTGGCAAAAAGCTTAATGCAATTTCACGGGATCACAGATCTGCTAAATGTATGTCGTGCTCTGTTGGATGACAGTCGGGAGACGATAAGTACGGAAAATTGCGACAAAATGACTGGAAATCTATAACGAGGTATTAAGCATCTCAGAAATATCTTTTAGCTGCTGTCAGTTTATATGTTGATCCTACACTAAGACCTCGTTTACCCATTCCTGGTCTTCTATTCCAAAAGAGCGCTCTGTCAAATTACGTCACCTCCAGTCGAGATATTGAGTGACACGCAATCTGCTATCATTTTCGACTCATTTACTACCAACTTCTAAGAAAATCCCCTCGAAAGAACCTAACCCTAATGCTGCAATCTATTTCGGATAACGTTTGTTGATTTTATGATTCCAACAAAAAACAACCAGTGCAGTTAAATAGCAATAAAGAGCATGCACTGGTACTTTGGACGTGACCGTGAAGTTTATTAGCCAGACGTGAAGAAGACAAAATATACCATATTGAACAGATATTTTTATTGTAAACTTTGCAGTGATATATAAAAGTAAATATGTGGAGGCTTCAAAATCTATATTTATTGATAATAAGCAAACATAATATTTTCACAACTGAACAAATATACACATGCATCGTAGTTCGTGTGGTATTGGTGATGCTTTCACTAGCTTTGCTGGATCATAAAAACTGTCATAATCGTATAAAAAAGCCCACCTTATATATATATCTCTCTCTCTCTCTCTCTCTCTCTCTCTCTCTCTCTCTCTCTCTCTCTCTCTCTCTCTCTCTCTCTCTCTCTCTCTCTCTCTCTCTCTCTCTCTCTCTCTCTCTCACGCTCTGTCAGTCTGTGTTTGTCTCTCTCACACATCTATGTAAGTGTGCGTGCGTGCTTACGTGCATGCATATGTGTGCTTAATAATCATTAATTTAACCATTTATATTTCTAGATGGTCCCCTATCCAAATATGTGTGCTATGGATTCGGATCTCTACCTCCAATGGAGGGGTATCAGATATACAACAAAGTGATGCTGGGCGTCACGCTCGACGCATGCGCGCAGCTGTGCACGGCGGAGACTAGTTTCCAGTGCGCTAGTTTTGACTACATGTTCACGACCCAGGCGTGTCACATGAGCCAGTACGTGGCGGCAAACGTCAGAGGCATGGACACAAACATGACGCCACAGTACCGAGTCATGCATTACGAGAAGAAAGGTTAGAACAACTCCAGAATTCACTTTCTAGTGACGTATTATTTATCAGCTGAGAGAAGGTTGGTGACGTCAAATTACACATATAAAATGCAGTGAATTTTATAATAATTATAGTAAAATTATAAGTATAATTGAACTGAAAATATCTCTGGCACTCGTTCTTTTGTAGATGATCTTTTTAACACTCGTCTCAAGAAAATCAATCCTTGGAGCTCGCCGAGACTCCTGTCAGAAACACCATCTACAAAAGGTCTCGTGCCAGAAACTAGTATTCTAGACTGTACTGTACAATATAGAATTAAAGAGACTGTCCTGAGTTTGATGCCGTTGTAAGATGTTTCCGACCAATAACTAGCATTTTACTCGATTAAAATTACATTATTATACATTTTGATTGATTATTAAATACATTTAATTACAATATCAATTTCTATATATCTAATATGTATCTGGTCGTCCTGATATTTGTTCTAGCCCCAAATTTATTTTACATCCTAATATGTTTTTGTTTTTTTCAATTGTGCCAAATTAGTTCAGGGTAAAATCAATTTAGACTACTACAGATAAGACCAGAAGCGTATTGAATATATTGATAGATTGTGTAAATTTAAAAATCCAAAATATATTTATATAGGCGTACTGAGCAACAAACAAAATGAGAATATTTTAACATTTTGAATATATATATATATATATATATATATATATATATATATATATATATATATATATATATTTATTGAAGTATTGTCTGTTATTTTGTTTACGTTCATGTGAGTTTGAATACTGCGAGAATCGGCGAAGCCGTTCTCACATACGTTTTTGTTCATACCCAGATGAACGTAAAACAAATAACAGACAATATTTATAATTAAATTTGAATCATATTAATACACATATAATATACATATATAAACCCAAATGGGCCTAAACTAAAAACAAAATAAGATTCAAATGAAATAGTTTAATTTGTATAGTGTTTCATTTGTTTATAAAACGTAGTGCCCCCCCCCCCCCCCCTCCCCCTCGGATTTTGATAAGGGTACGGCCCTGATTTATATCCGTGGCGTTTATGTCGATTGATACGCTGCAGGTAGGAGTTTTAGCCACATATGTTACTATTGTCGTCTATGGGATTTGATTTGGTAGTATACGCCCTACAGAAGCAAAACAATAACAACAACAACAACAACAACAACAAAACCAACCTCAAAACCCAGGAAAGTTTCTTTAAAATAACATTATAATTATGTTTTCAGTTTTTCCTATTCATTTGATCGACATAATAACTACTCACATACAATATAGTCAATTACTGCGTTTTACTGGAAACTTGCAAATAAAATGTTTGCACAGTTTTAAAATGTCACAGCTAGGAGGTGGGATAGTCCTAGACCTCCAACAGTACCGCGGGATATTAAAGTCGCTGACCCTAGTTTCAACTCGTAAACGTAGACAGCAAGTTTGGTTAATCTGCAACCAGTAACACAGTCGAATAAATGTACAGTAGTCTATGACATTGTAATGAAAAACAATATCCTTAAAAATAACCGTTACTTCTCAGAGGTACGTTTGTTTTTTAAACACATGAAAAATGTATTTCGTGGTATTAGAAACACCAGGATGAACAGAAACAGTTCGGATGTATGGAAATGGATGTCTAAACAATAAAATCAAATCTAAGTAACCATGTCTGATTTCATTTACCAAAACCAGCTTTAACATTAGTAATAGTGAAAAATACGCCGTACTGTTTAAAAACTAAGATCTGTCGCTTTAAAGACTTTGTTAGGACACAATAATATATCACGCCACAACGGTGTAGAATATTGTGTAATTTGTAGTCATATTTTAAAATTCTCTTCTAAAGAAATGTAATTCTAACCTAGAGGATTTCTTTGAGGAATACACATGTACATACAATCAATAATTTTATTTTACATGAATATACTTGAAATATGTAAAATACAACTATTTTCCAGGAATGTATTGTGCAATATGTAAAACATATAACTATTCTAGAAGAATGCACCATGCGATATATACGCCATCACTATTTTAGTTTGTTTGCTTTATTTAACGACACCATTAGAGCACATTGATTTATTACATATCGGCTACTGGATGTCAAACATTTGGTAATTTTGACATATAGTCTTAGAAAGGAAGCCCGCTAAATGTTTCCACTAGTAGCAAGGGATCTTTTATATGTACCATCCCACATACATGATATTACATACCACGGCCTTTGATATACAAGTCGTGGTGCCGTGGCTAGAGTGAAAGATAGCCTTATGGGCCCACCGATGGGGATCGATCCTAGACCGACCGCACATCAGGCGAGGTCCATACCAGTGGGCTACGCCCCGCCCTTCACTAGAATAGTATTTTAGAGGAATGCCCCTGTATCATGCCACTGGTCATACCAAAGACAGGACTCAGGGCGGGCATGCCTGGACCTTCAATGGATATGGGCATGTAAAACATGTTTGACCTGACCTGAGGAATGCATCGTGCAATTTCTAAACTCCAAAGTCTGTCCTATATGAACTCCAGTTATGTTTCACTTCTAGATAATTATAATCCAGTTTGTACTAATTAGTACGTTGCACCCAAAATAACACAACATATTAGTGCAGTGAACCAGTGACTGACGATAATTAAGTTTCTACAAAACTAATAAACAGTTATAAGACAGAAATTGTAGAAATAAAAGGTCACGTTATGAATTATACTCATTAGATTCAGACTGAATATGTATTCTTAAATTAGATGAAGAAAAAACTCGAATGCTTTAAATTATGTTTTAAAAAATATATGTTTTTGTTGTTTTGCATTTGTTTTTGTTGTTCGTTTTTTCTCGGTGGTTTTTCTTTTTTCTTTTCTTTTAAATTTTAATAGATGGTTATGCCAATCTTTGACGCCTCACAAAGACAGAGTAATATTATATGTACGGTTAGGGTCGAACGTCTTTTCTCAATTGCAGATATGTTAAACCTCTTGGAAACCGTTCCTATCAGAAATGCAATAAGCAGCAATTCCTTGGTGATTTCGTTTGTAAACACAAAGGTAATCAACGATCAAGTACGTCTCTTGACACCAAATCTGTTTCTTCTGGCCAAGTTGGCCACTCAAGGGTCAAGTGAACTCGTTGACTGTGAGCTGGATATTGCTGGACATTGCAGTATTATTAAATGTTTTGTACTGGACAAGGTCTACGTGTGTTAATATAATTTGTTTCACGTAGTTATCAGATTGCTGTATACGCATGTCTGTTGGTTTAGTCTATCCATCCATCCTTCTACGATCTATCTATCCATGTATTCACATAATCACTCACAGCAAACAATCTATTCATTTATCCATCCGTCAATCATTGCATCATTCCATCCATCCATCCATCCAATCATCTGCGAATATATATATATATATATGTGTGTATATGTCATTAGATATGGACTCATCCATCCATCCATTCATCTAATCATCTGTGTATATGTATGTGTGTATATGTCATTAGATACGGATTCATCCATCCATCCATCCATCCATCCATCCGTCAATCATTGCATCTCTCCATCCATCCACCTACCCACCCACCCATCCATCCATCCATCCATCCATCCATCCAATCATCTGTGTATTTGTATGTGTGTATATAACATTAGATATGGGCTCATCCATCCATCCATTCATCCATCCATCCACCCATCCAATCATCTGTGTATATGTATGTGTATAAAACATTAAATATCGACCTTAGAGGTGACATTTGTTTCATTTGCTTATATCCAATTAAGGTTCAAACACACTGTCCTAGATAAATACCTCCCTCTACTATATATATATATATATATATATATATATATATGTCCAGGACAGGAGGTTAGTGCTTAGCTGATAGAGAAGTAGGCGTAGTGACGTTACCCCCACCCCCCCCCCCCCCCCCCCGAATCATTAAACTTGCTCTGGGTAGCAACCTGTACTGGGCCGCGAACCCAGTACCTACCAGCCTTTAGTCCGATGGCTTAACACCACTACATGTATTCTGACAACTCTCAGTATTTTATATAACTTCAGTGATCGACCTTTGGCCTGGATCAGTTTTTATTAAAGTAATTACTCCTTGTTATAGTCTGCGCCAAATTAGATCAGATGTGGCGAGCGGTCGTTTGAACTAGATTAGAACAGCGTCTTCTTCTGGGAGCGATAGGCATCACAAAACCTGGCGTATAATTACACACGCTCAGACGAAACCATAAACGTTTCTTTTATTTTCCTCGATCGTGATTTATTTGGACTCGTCTTCGAGGAACGGTTTACGACCATCGACGATTCTTGATACGAATGTCTTTTTTTAAAGTCGGTAATCGAACTTGACGATAACGTTTGAAGCACACAAAAGAAAATGTATAGTATGTAACTACGGTACAGCTATATATGAAATATTGTGGATACAATCATTGCTAAATCAATGTAGAAGTCATTAAGCGAATGCCATTATGATGTGACGCAATACTTGGATGGTAATAAACGAGAATGAACTCCCTTCCCATCCCACTCCCATGGAACAGTGTATAATCGCACTGGATGATAAAGTATTTTTTATTTGCAGCAATTTGTTAAGTATGTATGACTACGGTGTAGGCTATCTAAATAATATTACATAATTAGATCGATGGTGACGTCATTGCGCATTGCAATACTGGGATGGTCAGGGAAGATGACTCTTTGCCTCCCACCATCGCACCGTTTTACTGTTTTTAGTTTCTTTTAACACCGTGCTATATTTATTACTATAATGTTTTATCTCTTTTGTTTTTCTTTTCTTTTGTTGGTTGATTGTTTTAGGGTGGGTTTTTTTTGGTGTTTTTTGTTTGTGTGTGTGTGTGTGTGTGTGTGTTGGGAGGTGGGGGTAGGGTGATGCGGAGTGTTATTGTACAGGCATTATGAATTTTTTCCACACCCTTTGGTGGGACGTAGTCCAGAGGTAAAGCGCTCGCTTGATGCATGGTCGGTTTGGAATCGATCCCCGTTGGTGGATCCATTGGGCTATTTCTCGTTCCAGTCAGTGCACCACGACTGGTATACCAAAGGCCGTGGAATGTGCTATCCTGTCTTTGGAACGGTGCATATAAAGGATCCCTTGCTATTAATGGACAAATGTAGCGAGTTTCCTCTCTAATACTATATGTCAAAATTACCAAATGTTTGACATCCAATAGTCGATGATTACTAAATCAATGTCCTCTAGTGGAGTCGTTACGCAAAACAAACAATCAAATTTAAACATTATTGCAACAAAATATTGCTATACGGTGGTTTTTGTATTTTTGTACATTTATAAAAACTACATTTTTATCCCCAAAACTTAATCAGTATTACGCCTGACTCCTAGCTTAGAACTTCAAAGTGATTCATGAGAATATAGTCACGATTTTAAACAATGCCAACGGGTAAAAACCTATATTAAGGCGTTTTTTCCTAAATTCATTTAATTATCATGGCTTTGTTTGGACTGGTGGCGAGACGTAGTCCAGAGGTAAAGCGTTCGCTTGATGCATGGTCGGTTTGGAATCGATCCCCATTGGGCTATTTCTCGTTCCAGTCAGTGCACCACGACTGGTACACCAAAGGCCGTGGTATGTGCTATCCTGTCTATGGGATGGTGCATATAACAGATCCCTTGCTGCCAATCGAAAAGAGTAGCTCATGAAATGGCGACAGCGGGTTTCCTCCTTCAATATCTGTGTAGTCCTTAACCATATGTCTGACGCCATATAACCGTAAATAAAATGTATTGAGTGCGTCGTTAAATAAAACATTTCCTTCCTTCCTTTGTTTGGACTGGTGGAGATGTTAATGGTATTGTCGTTTAAATTAACGACGTTCACAGTATACATGCGCAATACCGCACTGTACTGGCTAAGCGTGTAACCATATGTTTTCAGAGAAGTTCCTGGAGTATTTCTATGCAACACCATATGCTGTTGTGTTAGGCCACAACAAGAAAACCTATCACCGCGTGACTCCCAACAGGTGTGCCAGAAACTGTCTGGAACAGAAAGAGTTCGTCTGTAGATCGTTTGACTATCAGGTGAGTGCGTCTACTACAGCTGTGCCTACCTTTATTTCTTAAATGAGGGGCGCGACGTCACCCAGTGGTAAAGCGCTCGCTTGTAGCAATCATATTTAACGTTTATTGTAAAACAGTTCTCGCTGTATATCTCTCTCTGTCTGTCTGTTTCTATCTCTGTCTCTGTCTCTGTCTCTGTCTGTCTCTGTCTCTGTCTGTCTCTCTCTCTCTCTCTCTCTCTCTCTCTCTCTCTCTCTCTCTCTCTCTCTCTCTCTCTCTCTCTCTCTCTCTCTCTCTCTCATATGTTTGACAGGTTATATTACTAGTAATTTACCGTCTAAATGGGGAATTGATAGTCTTTAGAATTAGGAGACGGCAGTGGTCCCCCACCCAGCTCCCGAAGCCTTTGCTAATTATCTATCTGAAAAAAGCGTTACCACATCTGTCTACCATACTAATGGCTCTCAGGGGCATCTGTACAATACTATACATTATTTAGATGACACACAAGTCCAGCATCGAGTAGGAGCTTTATGGTCATTATTTACGACCGACCAGGGAACTAAGAATTATTTAGATAACACTCGTATCCTCAACCTCGACACTCTGGGGTCTATTTTCGCTCGCGGAGTAATACCGTGGTCCCAGCACGCTGTGTCAGCTAACATACAATTGACCCGCCATTTTCACTGGCGGCCTGAGACGTTTCTCCTGTAATTTGTAGCTTCGTTAGACAATAATTGTTGAAGCATAAAACTTGTCGAGATAATAATGGAAATTGCTTGAGGTCAATCAATATGCATGTATGAAGGTCCGGCGTTTTGACACGCACGCTGTATTGGTGACGTCGGTCGCACATTGAAAGCTGACACCAGAAACCCGGTGGTAATAGACATTATTACCGGTATAAAATGACACTGCGTATCACGTTCACTGAATTTGTAATAGTCACTGTTACTGATGTGAAATGACACTATAACGTTCACTGAATTTGTAATAGTGATTATTACTAAAATGACATGACACTACGTATCACGTTCACTGAGTTTGTGATTGTCATTATTACTAATATGAAATGACACTACTGTTCCCGTTCGCTGGATATGTAATAGTCATTATTACTGATATGAAATGACACTGCGTATCACGTTGACTGAATTAGTAATAGTCATTATTACTGATATGACATGACACTTCTTTTCACGTTCACTGAATTTATAATAGTCGTTATTACTGATATAAAATGACACTGCGTATCAAGTTCACTGAATTTATAATAGTCGTTATTACGAAAAGACACTGCGTACAACGTTCACAGATAACGCAAGGTGTGAACTAACTTTATTTCTCTCGTAACGTATTAAACGGCAAATGATGTATGCCAAAATTCTGTTTAATCCATATATTCATATCTACGTAGTGAGCAGTCTCATTTGAATGGTACTAGTAAGCACAATATAGTACACGGAAGCTAAAACAGAACTCCACTTACAATTACCTACATTGGTTGTCCAGTAGTTGTCTCCATCCCTGCATCAAAAGGGAGAATTAACCTATCTATGTTGATAGTAATTTGTTTTTTAATCAGTGGATTTAATCCCACTTCTGCATTGTTATATATTTTAATTACGATATTTAAAAATATTATTAATAATGAAAACGGTGCTATGGCTCTCTTGAGTTTTGATACTTTGACCTTTTTTAATATTATGTTTTTAGATTCAAGAAGGAACTTGTCTTCTGAGTACCAAAACCGGAAGTGATGTTGGTGGTCTCTATTACCAGGGATTGGCCCAAGTCCACCATTTTGAAATGAAACCGTTTTTAGGTATGACGTTCAATTAACACCACTCGTTAGCAAAAAACAAAAGTTCACTCTGAGTCATCTGTTATGCATGAAACGTTTGTCACTTTCTCCGAGTACGTTATTATGTTTTTAGATTCAAGGGAATCGGTACAGCAAATAACATCTCACGGGGTCAAAGTTCAAAGTGCATCTAACTTTGACTATTGCATTAAATAAAACCATACTACCATTTGTGAGACATGTAACACGACGTTTTGTCATAAAATGTTGTTGTTTCGTTTGGCCTGTGAATGCCTGTAATTTAATTTGAACTAGTATCAATATACCAGATACTGTTGTTTTTGAAACATGTGAGGAGTCCTACTAAGCATAGCATGATATTTTTTTTAGCGGAACTAAAGTAATCAAAGGAACTTTTTGTTGTTGTCTGAAACTAGCAACCTAACTCACTCACCCTCGGGTGTGTGCCAAGGACAACGTGCTTAAACCTTAATTGGATATACAAACTTAAATTAAAATGAAATGAGCCAGCATCTAGCCAGTGCTTCCACCCATCAATAGGTTCATGCAAGGCAATCGGTAGCAGAAATTCTGACTTAGTCATATCTATTCAGTCAGTAAGTAGCCTTGCCCTTCATTTCATTTTATTTAATAAATATATAATATATCTATTTTTGTGCTTATATCCAATTAAGGTTCAAGCAAGCTGTCCTGTGCTCACACCTCAGTTTTCTGGGCTGTTTGTTCAGAACAGTGGGTTAGTGGTTAGCGGGAGAGAAGTCGGTAAATTGGTCTTACACCTACCCATCGAGTCATTAAACTGGCTCTGGGAGTGAGCCGGTACCGGGAATACATTCCGTTACATATTAGGTAGGGGTGACTATTTCGGTCAGTTTTACTATTGCAATAATATTGCGATAGTTAAACTACTTTTGTGATAGTATTGCAATAGTGATAGTACTATTTCAATAGTATTGCAATAGTATTGCAATAGTATTGTGAATTGTTAAATCGCTTGATAACAGTAATATAAATAGATATCTCGCAAAACTATTTACTTCAATCTTCCAATATATACATGTATATGTATGTATGTATGTATGTATGTATGTATGTATGCGTGTATGTATGTATGTATGTATGTGTGTGTGTATGTATGTGTTTGTGTAAATGTACGTGCGTCTGTACGTATGTTTGTGTTTGTGTGTATGTCTGTGTTTGTACTCAATTATTTGTAATATCACAAGGTAATGAAATGATATTTAATAAGTTTATAATATAAAGACCCAACATTGTTGCTGTTATGCTTATTTTCTATGGTGTCTATTGTTTTTGCAGAAAGATCAACATATTATTAGACTATTTAATTATGGTTTCTAAGGTTTCTGCAGAAAAATTTAATTTTTATGGTTTCCAATATTTGTGTAGAAAAATTAACTTGACCACGTGTTTTGAATTTAATTGCGATCACTGGGCAGTGACAATATCGCCGGCTGTTGAAAACACTATCTGAAGGCACCGACGTAGTAGGGACGCAAAGGTACTTCTTTGCAACGATGGATAACGATCAATATCTATGATTATTTTTACTCCACAAGATCAAAGGATTTCACTATGCATACTATCGAAACTATCGATAGTGGAGCAAACAATTGCGATAGTTATCGATAGTTGAATTAACTATCGATGCATTGCTGTCGAGACACAGGCTATCGCAATATATCGATAGTTCGATGTATTGTTACACCACTACTACTAGGCTTATAGCCAACGGCTTAACCAGTACTCCACCGAAGCCGGTTTTTCTCTTCAGCGAGAGATCAGTTATTATGTAGCTCTGCCCTCTGTTATATATGCATAACTTCAAATACTGTTTTCCTTCGTTTGTAGACTGCGGTGGAGTACTGACCAGTGAGTCTGGGAATTTCGCCAGTCCCAACTGGCCCCGGAACTACGCTCACCACTTGAATTGCTCCTGGCAGATCCGGGTCCCGCGATACAAGGTAAGATGGCCTCGTATTATAATCGTTGTATTATAATTGTGTTCACACGCACTTTCCAGACCGAAGCGTGAGGCGAATTAAATTACAAGTTAATTAATATAGCCCCGTGGACATTACTGGGTGAAGAGCTTAAACAAAAATCGTCAGCAATGGACCAATGGGGCTGTTCCCGAGTCCAGATCGATGGCCACTAACAAGATTGTCTGCTAATTAAAGTCAAACTGTCAAACGCGTGGCATCGCTCATCCATTGCACCAGAGGCTTATTTCTACAAAAACAATTTGTGCATTCCTACAGCTGATTTGTTAAACCTAATACAGGCAATACATTTGGAAATAAGATAACATACACTTACATATGTTTCGGGGCCAAAACACAGGGCTGTGATGTATTGTCGCTGTGCTTTCATGAATATGCATTTTGTTCCCTTGGCTTTATGGAAATAATTAGTATATCGTTCATTGTATTGTGGTTTGTAGGGTATTAACATAAACATAAAAAACAAGTGTTATTTGATAGGATTCGAACCTACTGTAATGACAATCCAAGGCGTTAACCGCTTGGACATCGGGATTGCCACAACAATGGAAGACCAATTTAACGTAGTTAAAGCCGTACACCCTAGTTCCATCCAGCGAAAATAAATTATAATTTGGTTAATCTACAAACCAGTAACACACTTAGATCACGTTTTTATCAAATGGAGTGAAAAATCAGGTTTTATATCGATAAATATCATGGGAATCCCCATGTCCCAATTGCTTGAAATAATTTTGAAAGTTAGTATTCTGATGTCACCGGTAGATGTCGCTCGAAGCACAACAATGCCTACGTCACGACAAATTTCACAGACTTGGGGTGCGTTTCTTTCACCTCTCCTGGACATGTTCCAACTGTTCTGTCCTGGTTGTACCCCCTCTCCAGATATCGTAAGACTTAGCAAAATTATTGGTTTTAAGGTTTTGTAACGTTTTGTATTGAGACACTTACTTGTCTGAACTTTATTGTTACTGAAAATGTTCACGAACTGTGAAGAAAAATCTCACAAATGAACAACAACAAATCGGGTGTTGATTGCGCGAACCGTGCACGAGAAAACAAACCGAACCAAAATGATAACGGTCACGTGATATACCAACGTCTGTGACATTGAAATGGAGATATCCCCTCTAAAAATAGATTAGACCTTGTCTGCTCAACGGTTTTTTCTCAGACGTGCGTGCGATTTTATGAAATACGAAAAATGCATTTTGTGGTATTACAAAAACCAGGATTACCAAAAAACATTTCAGGTGAATGGAAATGTATATTCTAAATAATAAACGGTAAGTAAAGTGCAATTTTATTTGTGAAAAAATGGGTTTAATAGCGAAAAACAACGCCATAAAGGTTAACAACTAGCCGTAACTAGGGTGTGTCCCTTTAACAATATGTACTGTCAGAACAGGGAATTTATTTAATCTTTGCGTGATTTCTCAATATATGTTAAAGTTATTTAATAAACACAAGCACATGCCGTACACGCAAGTATTTTGATTTCATTTCATTTCAACTTATTTTCGTGCTTATATCCAATTAAGGTTCAAGCATGCTGTCCTAGGCACACACCTCAGCTATCTGGGCTGTCTGTCCAGGACAGTGGGTTAGTTGTTAATTGTTAGTGGTTTGTGAGAGAGAAGAGGGTGTAGTGGCCTTACACCTAAAACTCGTTATGGGCGAGAGCCGGTACCGGGCTACGAACCCTGTACCTACCAGCCTTATGTCTGATGGATTAACCACGACACCACCGAGGCCGGTTAAATATTTTGAAGGGAATATTCTTTCATGTTGTACTACTAGTATTTTGAGGTAGGGTATTTTGTTTGAGGTGGAGTAAAAAGTATCTTTTTTGTTTAATAACACCACTAGATCACATTGATTTGTTAATCATCAAACATTTGGTAATTTTGACATTTAGTCTTAGAGAGGAAACCCGCTACATTTTTCCATTAGTAGCAAGGGATCTTTTATATGCACCATCTCACATACAGGATAGTACATGCCACGACCTTTGATATACTAGTCGTGGTGCGCTTGCTCGAACGAGAAATAGCCCAATGGGCCCATCGACAGGGATCGATCCTAAACCGATCGCACATCAGGCGAGCGCTTTACCACTGGTAAAAAATTACTGTAAAAAATGACCATATGTTTGACATCCAATAGCCGATGATTAATACATCAATGTGCTCAAGTGGTGTCGTTAAACAAAACAAACTTTATGTCAATGATTTTTTATAATCTGAACGACAATCAATATTAACGTATTAACAATCATATATCTCCCCAAATTAAAAATCGCGTTAAAAATACAACTGCCTCCCTCCACCCCCAGTCGCTGTAATCTTCTGACGCCTTTAGGAGTTTCGCTTATAAGAGGACTGCCACTTCAGAACATGATACATCCTTCCTTCTGTTTACGATGACTACCACTCCCAAGGCTGGTTTTGACAAATCTAAACGAACACAAGACAAGAGTTCCATGAATTCATACGAAGACAGTTGTGATGCCATGCACTCATGCATCGCTATCCTATGTCATCTCGTAGACGCGTAGGTATCCTCATAACAAAAGTTAAGCAACAACCAATTAACTTTGAAAATGAAGTATCATTTGAAAATTTTGTTAAACATTTTAACTGTATTCTCATAGTATACATGTACATGTACTTCATTTCCCTAGTTAAATGTTTGCTTCTTTTTTTGTGATTTTTGTATGTCTTTTTATTTGTGTGTGTACTGAACGTGTAGGCCTATTTTATTCACTCCATTGGTCTGACTTTAAAAAAACACAAAAAAATTAAATAAATAAATACATTGTAAATAAATAATGAAAATTTCTAATATTTTTTTTTTCCTAGGTAATTTTGTTCACCTTTGTCCACTTTGACCTTGGCCGACAGACGAGGAACCCTTGCGATGACGCCAATGATAAACTGGTCATCGAGGAACTCACCACACATGGACTCGTCCGATTCTGCGCTGCGCTGCACCTCGGCGGTTACGTCAGCCAGGCCAACAACGTCACCATGCAGTTCGTCACCAATGCGCAGCACGATGCGCAGGGATTCAGAATAACATACAAATCAGGTAATGTTTAGACTGTGGAATCCCTGTCTTAGGGAGGACTCTGATTAAGTAAAATGTTGTTCCCACGACAGGCGTACTTGATAAATTGTCTGATGAAAGCACGCCAGAAATTAACCATACCCATACTACCGGCATCAATCGGTGATCAATCGGCGTTAAGGCTGATAGACACTGAGTTCTCATCTTAGTACAGGTTCTCACTCAGAGTGCCCCTGAGGGGATTCGAACCACTGATGCTCAGTAAGAGCTAATAGGAAAATACTCACTAGCTACTGCCAGTAGGAGCACTTTATACCAACACTAGTATATTAATGCCAATGGCTTCACCATTAAGCCACCGAGGGCAGGATGGGTACTTTGTTTATACATACACACAATACACTAACTATTAACCACTGACATAGATAGTGAAGAGGATATTGCACTTGCTTGGTGAAGCTGACAAGTATATATGTATACTGGTTCCATGTATACTTGTCAGCTTGACAAGGTGTCTGAAATGTATGTACAGAACCATGGTAGTCGAAAATACTTCATGTTATATCCGAAAGTAGCTCTGCGTCCAAGCTACAAAGTTGATCATGATTTCGATTTGGTGTCTGGATACAGTGTTGGAGAATACTCCTGTCTGGATCAAATCATATTTGGTGCCCCAAAGCGTGTCAGCCAGTGTTGCTCCGTTCCACCAATGTTTTGACCTGGCTTGTTTCGTTGTACTGGTATGATTATCCCAAATAAAATCCCATAGGCGACCATGTTAACGTTTGTGTTTAAAAACACTATATGCAATATATCAATCAAACTATGACCCATAAATATCAGTACTACAACCCCTACCTGAAAGTATTAACTGAAGAAAATAGTACCTTTCATGGTTCATTTTCGGTATAACCAGATGTTTTTACAACACCCCTAGTTTCGCACAAAATGTGAGTACATTATGTACATGTACCCCATACAAGCACAAGACTACTAGACACAGTGGTACTAGATGAAATAAGAGTGCATACATTTTTTTGCCTAGATGAAACCTTTTTTTTTTTTACAACCAACACACTCACTTTTATAACCAAACACAGGACTTCTGGCGTTAACTTCTCTATCAAAGGTCTGGTGCACTTCGAACTCAGCCGGAAATTATTTGGTTTAGGGCTACCTACCGAAGGCAAGACCATTGCTTTATTAATTGTAAGAGCTAGGTTTCATATAGAAGCTTTACTGCATTGTCGTGTGTGGGATCTAATTTGGAGAATGTCCTCTCACAGATGGAATTGACAGACCGCATGTATATGTTCTTAAGCACTGCCAAATCAATAGACAGGATATAAAACAAACTCTTTTGTTTTCCAATAGCCAATGACTAATATATCAATGTGCTCTAGTGGTGTCGTTAAACAAAATAAACGTTAACTTTACATTTAACTTTGCTTAACGTTGTACATTATATCTTATTTGACAGACTGGCCGTGCCACGCCCTGCTGATCGAGGATAACGGCGAGTTCGCGTCTCCCGGCTGGCCCGCACAGTACCCCGCCAACTCGGACTGTCTGTGGACGATCCACGCCCCACACGACGCTAGGGTTCACCTCCGCTTCACCAGCATCGACCTCGAGCCGCACGGCGTCGGCCACTGCAGCGAGCGATATGACGCCATCGAGGTCTACGACGGCGACTCACCCGTGGCGCCCGTTCTCAAACGATTCTGCGGTTCCGAGGTAGCCCAGTCCGTGACGTCATCGTACAACATACTGTTGATAAAGTTCACCTCCGACAGCCGCGTAGAGAGAACAGGCTTCCATGCCACCTACATGTTCGTGTACAGGCTAACCACAACGACGACGACGACGAAAGCGCCGACGACGACGGCGAAAGCAAGGGAAGATTATTCTCATATACAGGCGAGCAGCGATTTGATCCAAAAAGCGCTGACTGCAATGTTCTTCGAACCAGCGCCGGAGTACCCCGACGGTAATATATTCAGTACGAAGCCTTATACAGTGCTGTCAGCAACTACCACGACGTATATAGTCAATGTTAAACACGGTAAGATATAATATGTCAGTAACTTGTTGTTTGTATTGCTTTTTTTTTCTATTGGAGACGAAACATTGAATTACAGGACATAGGAGTCGAAAGTCGTTCAAAGATATCAACAACTGGGAAGGGACCAGTTATATATAGTGTATATTAATTCGCTTTTCAAATGTGGAGACCAATGATTAATCTTTAGGTGTGTGTGGGGGGGGGGGGGGGAGAGAAAGTAAGCCCCTCCCCCGCCACTTTCAACACTTTTGTAGGAATATGTATAGATGCATACCGAGAGGGGGTAGTGATAGGAATGTGTTCTGATATTCCAGAATACATCTAAAAGCAAACAGATTTTATCAAAATATACCCTAAAACTTCCTGCAGGATGTGTTTCCCAATTTTAAAATCAAAACAGACATAATTTACTTCAAAAATAATTGAGTATTTCTTTCATTTGAAAAAAATAATTACTCATTATTTTATTTAGTAATTGTTATTTTTACTGATTACTAATATTTATTATTTGCTATTAACTATCATTTCAGATGACATCGACGGGACGGGGAATGGAGTAGATAAGACCAACAATTACTATAACAACGGGGTGTTCATCAAAACCATGTGGATCCTCGTCGTGTCGCTTCTAGTTCTACTTATCCTCGTGGTCCTCGTTCTAGCGCTCGTCTGCAGATACTACAGGTGGGTATGCTTGTCTTGTGTCGGCAAGTATATATGTGTGCGGCGTTGCCATCACATCAACTAAGGGCGCATTGTTTACAGTTAATCTTCTGTATTAAACAAACACCAACACATTATACCGTTTGTGATCAGAACAGCGTGCTTGAATCTTAGAGGTGGGATGAAGGAAATGTTTTATTTAACGACGTACTCAACACATTTTATGTACGGTTATATAGCGTTGGATTAATGGTTAAGGACCACACAGATATTGAGAGAGGAAACCCGCTGTCACGACTCATGGGCTACTCTTTTCGATTTGCAGCTAGGAATATTTTATATGCACCATCCCATAGACAGGATAGCACATACCACGGCCTTTGATATACCAGTCGTGATGCACTGGCTGGAATGACAAATATCCCAATGGACTCACCGACGAGGATTGATCCCAGACCGACTGCGCCTCAAGCGAACGCTTTACCACTGGGCTACGTCCCGCTGCCTAAAGGTGGGATGAAGGCCATGCAATCACTGAGTTAAACAAATTGTTTAAAAAATAATAATAATAATAAAAAAATAAAAATAAAATAAAATAAAATAATAATTTTAAAAACTCACACCTCCACACCTCCAGCTTAAAACATTATACTATTCTAAACCGTTAACACTTTAAAGTTTCTGCTTGTTTATTTATTTTCTTATTTTTGCAGAAGGCGGATACCAAAAAGAAGAAATGTACCCAATTTTCCATTTACAGAAGAAAATCTATCTTTATATGAAAAGAAAAAGTAAGTTGTCAAATTTTTGAATTGTAGTGTTTGCAGACCAAACCGATTTTGACGTGGAGTACCATATATCTATATTGACCATGCAAAACTACACTTTAGTCAGGATGTGTATAAGTAGAGTTGACTGATAAACACTGATGACTGTAACAGCAAACTTTGTAAACTGATAAAATAGTAAGACTGACAGAGAACAAATTAGCCACAATTAGAAATGATTACAGATTATGGTATCATAATAAGATAGTTGTGTCTATATCTATCTATCCATCCATCCATCCATCCATCCACCTCTATCTATCTATCTATCTATATCTATATCTATATCTATATCTATATCTATCAATCTATATATATCTATATGCAGCTCAGCACTCACTCAAAGTGTGATGGATCAGTCCCTCTGGATGGGGTCATTCTATACTCCCGTCCTGACAACGTACCACAAATTAGTATATTAAAGTTAGTTAACGTTTGATTTATTTAACGACACCAGTATAGCACATTGATCAGCTATTGGATGTCAAACATTTGGTCATTTTGATAGTCATAGAGCAAACACGCTACATGTTTCCATTAGTAGCAAGGGATCTTTTATATGCACAATCCCACAGACAGGATAGTACATACCACGGCCTTTAATATACCAGTCGTGATGTACTGGCTGGAACGAGACATAGCGCAATGAGTCCACCGACGGGGATTGATCCTAGACCGACCACGTATCAGGCGTGCGCTTTACCACTGGGCCACATCGAACCCCAATTAGTATATTAAAGGCCGTGGTATATTCTGTCCTGTCTGAACAAAGGTGCATACATACTTAATGAAATAGTTCCTGTGGATGAAATGCACAAGGTATATGTTTAACATCAATGAAGGCCATACTATTTGGTGCACAGGAACGTTTGTTTGCAAGTATAGTACACATGGAACGTGTTCCTATTTATGCTAACCTCACATTGAGTTACACATAAAACTCTATGTACACATTAATGTCTGATGCTGAATTTTCTTCTATTATTCAGCGCCGTGGACGTCGAGAGTGAAGACCACGACTGTCTTGATACAGTAGTCAGGTAAACATTCTCAATTTAATCCACTCTTTTTTGGGGCGGGATGTAACTCACAGGTAAAACACTTGCTTCAGGTGCCATGGGATGCAGCATAAGTGTAAGAGACAGGGGGCGGGGGGGGGGGGGGCATGTGCTCGAGCAAAATCTAAAATTCGGGCAAAAATTATAGAGATATTCGGGGGAAATGTGCTAAGCTGATATCTTTTTACCATGTATTTCCATCATTCTACACTCAAAATTAATTGCAATCCATGTAAAAATGCGTATAGTTGTTTGGTAGTAATGCAAATATGAATAAATGTTATCCAGATTCGGGCATTTTCGTTTAATTCGGGCAAAAATCACCCTCCCCCCTCCCTACAAAAATGAGAGCCCGTACGCCTATGGGATGCAGGACCGATTCTTATAGTTGCATTTAGTTTTTTGCACACCCTCGTTTCTACCTGTGTTCCACAACTGGTAACATTAAAGGCCGAGGTATTCAGTTCAAGCGTTTTCATTATGTTGCGCAAAGTAAGTATATTGTACGTAACTGGATCCCCACTTTCCCCACACGCACCTACACACTGACAACTAACTCCTCACCCTCTTCTCCGTGTCTGTGTGCTACATGGATAGACCCGTACCAGGATGATCTGCTGAATGTATCAGTGCTACATATTATCAAACGTTGACATCACTGGACTAAATACTCGTTTATCGCCCAGGAGCGGATGCAGAAGTTTTTCAGGGCCGAGGTGCAATGCTTAAAAATAGCACCTACAATATTACACTAATTAAATATAGCAATACTCCCACAAAACACCAAGCCCATGAATATATTACATGTTCTCTGGACACCAAACACAAATACATGTTTTCTATTTATATTCGAATTAAAATTCGAAGGGTGAGTGCGCACCCATATCCCTTGATTAAAGAGTGCTCTGGTGCGTCATCGTACAGACATTCCTTTCGTTCTTTCAGTGAACCGGATTTTGATTTAGTCCTTGACCCTGATATCGCCTTCTCCAATCCGCTGTACGAGCAACGGTATCCGAATAGCGTGGAGGACAACGACGCCAGTCATCTGAGTCATGGTTGAGAAAAGTGCCTGCTAGTGTGATGTTTTCTTACTGCGGTTCTAGATAACACGACACCAGGTGCGGCTTAGGACGAAATTGTACCAGCCTTGTGTGATGTTCTCTTCCTGCAGTTCTAGATAAGACAATACCAGATCCGGCTTAGGGTGAAATTGTACCAGCTTTGTGTGATGTTTTCTTACTGCATTTCTAGACAACAAGACACCAGATACGGTTTGGGATGAAAGTGTTCCAGCCGTGTTCGTGTTGTTCTTGCAAAATGTTCGGTGTAATGAGAAAATCATATGATGGCGGATGAGGTTTCTGCACATTGGAGATACCATATGTTCAAACAGTTCGAGAATTGGTTTTCCAAAACAGCAAATCGCATAACGAGGGGCTATGGGATACCATTCACCCTAACTCTGGAGATTATAGATTGTCCATACAGAACCTCATTTGTAAGGGCAATTAATGTCATTGTCACCGGATATACCAAGGCTATCTCTGATATACCAAGTACCTTATGTATCACGAGTATCAGAGTGCAAGGAGTATTAAAGGTACAATGTGGCCTCATTTTATGCGACCCGTCTATAAGAAAACCAGGCCAAAGTGACCAACAGGAATTCATGCATAATGTCATCAAAATAATTTAACACAAACATTACGTAAACAATACTAAGCAATTTCTTTATTTTCTGCTTACTACGAATATTCCGAATACAATCACTAATTTTTAATTAACGTTTTGCTAAAACAAAGGCAGAAATGATTTGAAATCTTTATTATTGAAACAGAACAAAACCCTTTGACATATCAAGGATGAACTAGTACGCCTGAGATTGTAGCTTTAACAAACAAAACATTTGTCTAGTTGTAGCATGAGTCATTTCGAAAAGTGCAAATTTCACTGTAGAGGATGTTGTTTCAGATTTATATAATGTTTGTGAATTTCAGAGTTTCAGAAGGTATTGGAATTCGTATTATATATTATGTCATGGAAGACATGCCTTATGCTTCACAAATTCCAAAAGTGAAAGAGGTATTACGGCTGTTAATATATTGTCACACATGTATTATATTAAATGTATATATTTTATATGTATATATCAAACTGTTAACGTAATGCTTTTATAGTTCCAGAATGCATTGAAACAACATAAACCCTGAAATAATGTATCTGAATGTATCAACAAAAAGTAATGACATTCGAAATCTATTAATAGTACGACACTAGTAATCAAGCAGTGTAAAATAGTTTCGGCTATTACAGTTAAGTTACACATTACATACATCATGCTTCAATTATTAATAAACATTATCACAGACTCTACAGGGAGATAATGAGTTAAACATTTATAAACTGTTACTGATCTGTCTGAGGCGAAAACCACGTGAGAACTAACATTGCCAGTGTCTCACAGTGCCGTAACGCTTTAAACGTGTTTTATATTACTAAGTTTGGCAATTTCGATGTGGTTTTCCGTCCTTGTGTTTGTGCTAGCTTCATATCCAAGTACACGTATGCGAACTAGAAAAAGGTATATTCCTCGGGAACTAGGGTATGTGACTTTAACACTTAGTCTATAAAGTGTTATTGTTAAAGTAGCAAATTGTCTGGAAGATCATTCGTAAGCGATGGCTTGTACATCAAAACTTCTGACGTCCACGGAACTGCTGGAACCCCGTCTGTGAACTCACTATGGAAAAATGCATAATATTAAAAAGATCCCTTGCTGCTAGTGAAAAAAGGTAGTGGGTTTGCTCTAAGACTATATACAGTATTTCAGAATTATCAAGTGTTTCACATCCAGTAGTCGATGCTTAATAAATCAATATGCTTTATTGGTTTCGTTAAGCAAACCAAACATTAACGTAAACATCTGCAAAGTCAACGCCAGTAGCGGGCACTTCACGCCATATCCATTGCTTCGTTTAGAACCTGAGGATGCGTAATGAGTGGGGCTAATGAAGTTGGCTTTTTTTAGTTATAAATAACCAATTACGTCATCAGTATGAGCAAGTTACTATCAGTGTGTTCTTGTTTTTGTTTTTTAAATTTGTATATACTGAACTAGTATGTATGTCAGAAATATTTCTATATTTGTATGAACTGAACCATTGTTTTAAATAAAACTGCCTTTAGGGGTGAGATATTTCAAAGAATAACTATTGACTACGGTGAAATAACCTTCACAGAACACCATCAGTGGGGAAAGAACCTTTACAGAACACAAAATATCACCTGTGCTGACAGAACTTTCAGACAATATAATATTACCAGTGGTGAGAGCATCTTCAGAGAACATGTTATCGCCATTGGCGACCTTCAGAGAACATACTTTTGCCATTAGCGACCTTCATAGAACATGTTATCGCCATTGGCGACCTTCAGAAAACATACGTTTGCCATTAGCGACCTTCAGAGAAGATGCTATCGTCAGTTGTGAGGGAACCCTTGGAGAGCATATTTTGACCAGTGGGGAAAAAACTATACAAAACATGTTATCGTCAGAGGTGGAGTAAAGAAAATTTTGAGAACATATTATTGGCAGAGAACATTTAAATAACATATAGGTCTGTTTTTAGACGTGTAGAATATACAATCGCCAGTGGTGTGAGATTTAAGAGACAATTATCACCACTAGTCATAGAGTGAAAAGAACGTATTATCACCAGTGGTGAGAGAAGTGTAAGGAATATACCATCTCATTTCAAGTATACTGAATTTAATGCATGCTAAGGGCTGTGCCAGTACTGATCACGTGGGTAGGCGGAAGACGCTTGCTATTATTATTGTATATCTCATTTGTCTGCTGCAATGTTTTCTCTTAATATATGGTTTTAAAAAACAAATCATTTTGTGACGGGTATTCCTGAATAATTGCCTCTCGCTTTCCTTGTATCATCAATTCTGGAACAACGCTAATTTGGGTGAACGGCGTATATATATATATATGCATATTGCTTGAATCATTTGTTTCAGACCAATACTAATGCAGCGGAGACTGTTAACATTGTTACTTCTGTCATTAACAGTCCGAGAAATATGAGCTGAAGTGTCGCACGCTTAAGCTGCCGCTGTCACAATGATGGAGGGCATAGTAATTGATGTGATTTAGCTGTTCTGCAGTTCGGTAAATACTATGCCAGACGACAGTTTTTAGTGGAGTGTTTAGTGTAACGTGTTTGAAGACTGAAATACCTTTGCGGTTATTTGGGTGTCATGAATAATGCCAGTTTCTTTAGACATACATGCAAGAGTCATTGGACGTCCTGGGGAGGACAAATATGTTGGTTGATCTTTAAAACCCACACTAAACTTCTTTATTTAATAAAATATTTACAAACTTTGAATACAGACATCATTTATTAATGTCTCTCCTTATGGATACCACAAAAAAAAAAAACCTACATAAGACATTCCTTAAGCTAGCCATCCATTCATAGGTGATCCGTGATCAGTATTCGCGTCCGCGAGAAATCGTTTAGGTATCACTACACAGTTGACTTCCGGGTGAGAGTTCATTGATGACGGTCCACTATAGTTCCTAATTGTGACATATGTTGTGGGTCACATATTCACTTCTAGGAATTGACGGGCTGTGGTATGTACTACCCTGTCTGTGGGATGTGCATATAAAAGATCCCTTTCTGCTAATCGAAAAGAGTAGCCCATGAAGTGTCGACAGAGGGTTTCCTTACTCAATGTATATGTGGTCCTTAACCATATGTCCGACGCCAAATAACCGTAAATAAAATGTGTTGAGTGCGTCGTTAAATAAAAACATTTCCTTCCTTCCTTTTCTAGGAATTGAGGAAGAATTAAAACAATTTGTATGTTTAATGGTAAGCCTTCTGGCTGTATTTTGCCTATGTCATTTTGTAATATTGTGCATTGACGTTTTGGGATTTGGGTGTATAGCGGAAGAGTGAATCTGTTAATGAACCACCTGTTCGGACCGGTACTACAGCCAGATGCGGTTATATAGCAGGAAAATCAGACGGAAATGTTCTCAAGTTTGGAGTAAAAATAAATGCTTTAATGTATATTCGCAATGGTGTACGTTGTTAGTGCCAACGAGAACCCGTTCTATTGGCAGTCTTCATTTGAAGTTGGGCAATTTAACATGGATTTCAATAGCAGATGACATCTGTGTAGTGAGACCTTACATGGGAAAACGTTGCGAAGCATCCATTGGTTCGCTTCGTGTCCGTGTCCCTGTCCGCGAGGAATTGCTCTGTGGGCGAGGAATCGGTCTGTGGGCGAGGAGTCGCTCTGTGGGCGAGGAGTCACTCCGTGGACGAGGAATCGCTCTGTGGGCGAGGAATTGCTATGTGGCCGAGGAATCGGCCTGTGGGCGAGGAATTGCTCTATGGACGAGGAATCGCTCTGTGGGCGAGGAATTACTCTGTGGGCGAGGAATCGCTCTGTGGGAGAGGAATCGGTCTGTGGGCGAGGAGTCACTCCGTGGACGAGGAATCGCTCTGTGGGCGAGGAATTGCTCTATGGCCGAGGACTCGGCCTGTGGGCGAGGAATCGCTCTATGGACGAGGAATCGCTCTGTGGGCGAGGAATTACTCTGTGGGCGAAGAATCGTTCTGTGGGCGAGGAATTGCTCTGTGGGCGAGGAATCGGTCTGTGGACGATTTTTCACTGACACGGATGCGTTATTTTGAAGTTTGCAATGCAATCAATGACAGTGGGACATTGTTTGTTTTTAATCCAAGGAGAAAAACAGGGTTTTTTTTCACGTATTTCAAAACGTATTTATGGATGTTCAATTCACGCATACACGGACACAGATTACTCATCACGTATGAATGGATGGCTAGCTTAAAGCGGTTACGGATAGCATACAAATATAATAATTTTACATACAAGCTTAAGAATGTGTACAGAAAGGTAATATTTAATTTATGTTCATTCTTACATCGAAATAAGGTTGTAGCACGCTGTTGTAGGCAGGACTCTGTGATCTTATTCTAGTGTCTTGCACGTTCCAGCAAAGAACGCAATGGTGTGTGAGAGAAACTGTGTCAACTAGAAAATTACAATTTAGATAACTGCAGAGATGGTAGCTCGAGTTACCACTAGCCCTCCCTTATTGATATGTTGTAAGGGAAGGCTAGAGAGAACTGTATGTAATACTTCGGCAATCGTTGATGACCAAATGGTAGCCAGCTACTGTCTAAAATACACGTTTCCTAAATGTAATATCAGAAAGCTTTAGTTTGATTATTCTAGAGTCTAGTCATGACATTAAACTTACATATTGTTAACCAGTACCAACGTGTCACGTGGGCACACACTTTACTCTACGTCACTACAAGAAAGTACAGCGCAAGTTCGTTTCGCATAGAGGGGTCGGGTTTCTTCGTGTAGCGTTGGTACTGGTTAACAACATGTAAGTTTAATGTCATGACTGGGCTCGAGAATAATCAAACTAAAGCTCTGTGGCATCAGATTTATGAAAACATTTGTATTTTAGACACAGTAGCTGGCTACGATTTGGTCGTCGACGATTGCCAGAGTATTACACAGTCCTTTCTAGCCCCTACAACATATGAATAAAGGGTGTGTGTGTGTGCTAGAGGTGACTCGAGCTACAGAGATGGATGCCATTAAATCCACCTTAGAAAAGTGGTAATCACAATAAACATTGATTAAAGAACATTCTGCCAGCAATTGCTTGATTGAAAACACAAGCGAAACAACACAATGACTGTTCTGTTTTCACGTCGACTGTACAAACATGAAATAAGACGAAATTAATTAATTAAAAGATGTCCTTTGTTGTATAGATATCTCGTCTGATACTGCTCAGTTTAAAGGTGCATGGCCTATTTTATTTAAAATTGACTGAAGTTCTGGGATCGGTTTCGATGGCACAGTGATTAATTAAGCTGTAGGCGGGGAGTTTGAGTAGGTTAGGGTGTTATAGTCAACCACTGTATAAAACATATAGCAATCAAAGGCGGGATTTGGGTTGGATAGGATGGTAATTGTCATAGCCAGCTGTTCGTGTGTCCCTTATGCATAGGAATTTAATTAAAAACGCTACCTGAATGTTGTTCATGGAGGGTCGTTATAATTACGTTAGATAACCTGCATAATATATTATAGATTAGATGACACCCTCATTTAAAGGTTCATTAAGTTGGTAAAAGTAAACACGTTTTACTGTTGGTCTGGCTGTGATTTGTGAGCTAATACAAAGACAAACAACTGATAATTATTTTAAAAACATTTGGGGGGGGGGGGGAGGTGCTGAAGCTAACTGGGTGAGAAAGCGGCACCTCATAGCATGTATTTCCCCCATTGTCATAGTCCATCCTCTATCATTTGATAGCGCATTAAAACGACCTATTCTTTGTACAACAACGTACACCAATTATTTCTTTCAAAATGTTGGTTTCTTGCTTCTTGCTTGTTCATTTGTAGCCGTATCAACTTTAATTAGTCCCATACAAATTCGTCTGGCACTCCACAATGAAAAGGTTTCAAATATTATTTGAAAACAAGTACTAGTATACATATGATCTGAACACTGGCATTACCAAGGGCACCGTAAGGCCATTGCCACAATCACACCTTTTTTTCCTACCATCTTTTATATTTTCTGATCGCTCCATAATATGTAAAAGCGGGCATTAATAGACTTGTAAACAGAGTCGGTGCCCTCCCCCCACCCAAAATGGGTTCCCTTAATATAAAATACAATGATTCTGAATGGCCAGACATGACGAGTTAGTATAGTGTCTTTCTGAAAGGTAATTTCAACCAATAATAATACCATGGAAATTTTGACGCGCTAAACAGTCACATCAAGACCCAGCTTTGAGATAATACAAACATTAGGACCACCAAGACAGGGGCGTAGCGTGATCTGGACCGGGGTGGGGTGGGGGGGGGGGGTCGAATATGAACCAAGTGGACCCTTTTTCTATTTTGTTTTTGCATATGTATAAACCTGTATGTTTTAGTTCTCGAAAGCGGACAATTTACTAATTTTCGGACGACCCCCCCCCCCTCCCCGTCCCCTAGCCTACGCCCCTGCAAGACCTCACTGGGTGTATAGAGACGAATATTCTAAGCAAAACAATATTTAAAGTTCAACGAGAATGATTGTATATTAGGATCATATATCTTTAAATCTGCCTTATTGAAAATGTTGTTGCTATAAATAAAATAGTGTGTATCAACGTATCTGTTGATGTATGCCAATTAAAGGTACGGGTCACTGATATTATAATTACCGCTCTATCCCCTTCCTCGAGTTGGCAAATTAGTTTAGATCTTGACATAGCTTTGTAGTTTTGTAAATGGGGAAATATTATTTTGATCATATCGTTTTGAATACGTTTAAAAAAAAAAAAAAAAATATTATTACCTTTTATCTATTCATATTTTACTACACACAACTACACTTTAATAACAACTACCTCTGCGCAACTTTGTGTGGAGCTTTTAATTTTATATACGTATACAATTAATTTATCGTTCTTGTCGTTTTTTCACGTGTTCGAAGTGTGTATCTGTGAAACTGGATACATTATCGAAAACTCTTGTCATGGATTCTAGATATATACTTGTACTAGTATTTGTAGGTTGTAACATGTTTTGTAACGACCAACCGACGTCTCAGCGTGGACAAAATAAAATATTTTAATATATCTAGACTTCTTTGTGTTGTTTGTACTAATCAATTTCTGCTTTAATTAACAACTGCAATATGAGCTTTAATTAAATATAAGTACATACTTTACTCGACCCAGTGGACCCAATGGTTCGTGAATGGTTCGTATTGGCTCCAAAAACCATTAAAAATGTGGATAATGCAGGAAAGAATCCAAGCTGTAAAAGGGTTAATGAATGAGTGTTTAGTAGCTAATTAATTGATTTCGTTGAGATTGTGACTTTTTTCATCATATTATTACGACATCATTTCTAACAAATTTTATTTGTGCACCACTTTTCAATACACGTCATTGGAAACCGTTTGAATTCATGAAATCCTGTACGTTTAACTTTTGGTGAATAGTATAGATTTAGCCTGATATTACTCAAATCAGCTTAATTGTGAAAAAGTGAAGGATATTGCTAACAACACCTCAGCACATTATTTATTCAATGGCATATAAATCTCTAGAACATAGAACTGCGATCCTTAACATGGTCTAATATTAAAAAAAAGAAAAAGAAAAAAAAGAATCCAGCAGCTTTTACCGATTAGGAGCGGGACGTATACCAGTGGTAAAGCGCTCGCTTAATGCACAGTCGGTCTGGGATCAATCCCCGTCGGTGGACCCTATTTTTCGCTCTAACCAATGCACCACGACTGGTATATCAAGGGCCGTGGTAGGTGCTATTTTGTCGATGTGGTGGTACATATAAAAGATGCCTTGCCACTAATGAAAAAATTTAGCGGGTTTCCTCTCTAAGACTATATGTCAAAATTACCAAGTGTTTTGACATCCAATAGCCGATGATTAATAAATCGATGTGCTCTAGTGGTGTCGTTAAAGAAAACAAACGTCTACCGATTAATAAATTTTGGTATTTATGTGTGTAGCAGTATTGCTATAAAGTGCTGCTTCTACTAGCAGTCACATAGGCAGGGTAGCATATAGTAGTCGTGGAACTGTTATTAGAAAGGGCGACAACTTAGTAGGGTCTCGTAAAGTAATCTACCCTGCGACCGATCGAATCTCAGACAAAAGCTCTACCACTGAGCTAGACCCGTTTCACTTTACCTTTTTTCAGTTTGATTTGTGCATGTTTAAATGTAACTATTGGTGAGTAGCATATTAATGTAGACATTTCGATCGGTCATTTGCCTATTTTATCTCGAGTTTCAAATTAAATATCCAGCATTAGTCGAACATGTCAGAAAACTGGATTGATGGACTTTTAAATAAAATAATTAGACCTAATGAGAAATATTATTGATCAAAACCATCATCTGCTGAGATGTATTCGATAAAACAAATATCATATTAGTGGGGTGTTTTTTCAGCAGACAGTGCGGTGTATCTTGTGTGACGTCAAACATTCTACAACATCAAGTTTTAATGATCGTTAATTAGTTGTGACGAATGAAGGCAGGTAGGTGCGAATGTGAAAAAAGACACAGGTGCTTATTATATACACTGAACATCAAAACAAACGCAAATTAGTGTTAAAAAGTTTGTTTTGTTTAACGACAGCACTAGAGCACATTGATTGTCGAACATTTGGTTATTCTGACTCGTAGTCATCAGAGGAAACCGCTACATTTTTCCTAATGCAGCAAGGGATTTTTATATGCACTTTCCCACAGACAGGAAAGCACATACCACGGCCTTTGACTAGTTGTGGTGCACTGGTTGGAACGAGAAAAAACCCAGTCAGTTGAATGAATCACCGAGGTGGATGTATTTTCTATTTGAAAATATATACCATAAACACACAGGGTACCGGATATAGCATCCCATACACATAGTCTGATTATCAACTGGAATTGCTGGGCATTTCGAAGGGCGCACCCCCTAAGAACTCATCTCTTGGATCCGCACCTGAAGGGCATGAGAAGATGCATTCATTATCGTTAGACAAGAAAGAAAGAAAACAACAACAACATTTGCATAGGTGTCAGATGCATGGGGTGGGTGGCTGGGGATGGCAGAGGAAGATTATTCATCCCTCATTTGGAAGACAAAATAATATATAACTGCCAGCCTCCCCATGTTGGCATCATCCGACGCCTATGGCTTGGTGAAAAATGTTTTTTTTTATACACGTGCAAAATTAAACTATTTTATCTTCCTATAGGATATTATTTATTGTCTTCTCAAAATAATCGTTTCCTCCCCCCCCCCCCTCTCTCTCTCTCTCTCTCTCTCTCTCTCTCTCTCTCTCTCTCTCTCTCTCTCTCTCTCTCTCTCTCTCTCTCTCTCTGCAGTTGTTACCAAAAGAAGTTTTTTTTTATATTAGTTAAATCCTCTCTTTAATGAAAACTTTGAGGAAATCACGTCTTGGACACTTGATGGCTCAGGCAAGACATTGTACACGGTGACAGAAACGTGCTTCATAACAGTCTGCTCAGAAGAAGCACATTAAAAACAGTGTTTCTGGTGACGACATTAATGGAATTAACATTTGAATTACACTCGCTGTATCACAAATCACGTTTTGGTGGGGTTTTTATTATTACTCTTGTGATTGGCAGAAGCTCTCTCGCCGAGGCCCAATAGGTCGAGGGATCGATTCTCCTCAAGTACATTATTTTTCATCCAG
This sequence comes from Gigantopelta aegis, assembly GCF_016097555.1. Classification (NCBI taxonomy): domain Eukaryota; kingdom Metazoa; phylum Mollusca; class Gastropoda; order Neomphalida; family Peltospiridae; genus Gigantopelta; species Gigantopelta aegis. The sequence continues at coordinate 75,913,491 of NC_054708.1, forward strand.
TGCTCCATTAAGCCTAGTGGTATGAAAGTCCGTCATTTTGGATGCCATGTCCAAGGTGAGTGTATATAAACGCTTCCGTATAAATAAAAAGTGTATCTAAATGCGTAACTAGAAAACTGTCACGTTAAAACATTTCTCTGGAAAATGTAACGAAAACGTCAAAAACATCTATAGAACAACTGTATTTGATCATAAGCGTACAAGACGGGGGTACAGTCTTAGAGAAAATACTCAAATTCGGGCCCAAAAACAAGAAGAGAAGACAGACACACTCGACCAAATGAGCTGGCCTGAACACTTTTCACTAAGTATTTCCATCATTCTACCCACAATATCCATGTAATCCAAGTGAAAATGCGTTGCGATTCATTTCCAGCCCTATATAGCTGTTAGGCAACAGTCCTAATAATGGGCACTTTTGTTTAATTTGGGCAAAAATCAGCTTGCCCCCTACAAAAATAGAAACCCGTACGCCTATGGTATTGATTACGTTTCAACATTCTCAATGTTTAAAATCGTGTTCTAATTCCTGTAGCGCCTCGTCACTTTGTAACTTTACAATTTACAATTTTAATTATTATCAACCCAGTCGATATTGACTGCATTTATAGTATTTACATTTTAACTCAAATCTAAATCAATATATTTGACAACACAATAAGACGCAATCGACACCACATTGTAGTAAACAGAAGAAAAACAAACATTATTACCTAATTTTGAACCCAAATAAACGTTAACCGGAACCGGGGCTGATTAGGTTCAGTTGTGAGACCTCTAGACGTATAAATGAGAGTTGACGCTGATCTTTTGCCTAAAGTAGTGTTCTAATTATAGCTATTTGAACTAAGGCAAAGTGAATCTAGATCTAAATCAAGCCACGATCGTATACGTTTCGCTGTTTTTAATCTACGGTAATTGCCAACGCGAAACGTTCATTTGTCAACGCCACGCGACGGTGCCGCCAAATATGTCGGAGGAAATTAATTATCCTGATGGACATCTTTAGTTGCCTTTGATTTCGAATGGAATTCTTTTAGCCATTTTCATCATGTGTTCTGTAGCAGGAAGCACATTGTATTTAAATGGTTTTATAAAGTCGCGGACTCTTTAGATAAGATTAACTTTTCTTTTAAGCTCCGTTTAGTTCTAATAAAGACAAGTCGGTGCATAGCACTCGAGGAATTTTTTAAAGCTGCAATCTAATGCAATATAATTTACTAATGCAAAATACAAACACACTAATCATTTTAATAAACTTGTGTGCTATCGCTATCAAGGATTTTCAACACAAAATAAGGCAATAACACTCCCCACCCCATCACATTTCTGAGTGAAAGTTTGTTTTGTTTAATGACATCAATAGAGCACATCGAATTATTAATTATCGGTATTAGATATCAACCATTTGATAATTTTAACATATGGTCTTAGCGAGAAAACCCGCTACATTTTACCATTAGTAGCACCATCCCCCAGACAGGATAACACATACCACGGCTTTGATATGCCAGTCGTGGTGTATTGTGTGGAGCGAGAGATAGCACTTATGAGTTTTACATTTGATACATAATAGATGGAGAATACAACGTGACTGGCCATGCATTAGGTACCATTTATCTTTTTACGAGTTTTCAAAATGTATCTAACGACCAAAAGCGAGCTGTAAAATAAATGGTAGGCCAGTATCTAAGGATATGAGTTTAATAGTCGATTTCTTCAATATCCACATGAAACAACGTTAACAAATTAAACGTCTCTTCCTTATAAACTTTTACATCACAAGGCAATCAAGTTTGGCTTATTTCAATGATGACCTATGGTTTTGGCGTCCGCGTCATCACTGTGAAGCAGCCAATCGGATGTCTTTAAATCAATACCACACGTATGTTGGACATCGCGCGTGTAATACCACAAATATCAAATTCACTTTCTCTCAGACAGGACAGGTCCACAGGATATATCTGCTAGCTAATACAGTGGGTTTTCATCACTTTCTCACACACAGGATAGGTCCACAGGATATATCTGCTAGCTAATACAGTGGGTTTTCATCGATCGCCAACTATAACAGAACATAATGAGTTAATCCAGATGAGTTGATCCTATAACCCGTCATACCCCATTCAAGTAGTTCAGTGCCACTCATTGATGTAACCAGGATCTTATGTTGGGGGGTGGCGGTCGTATCCAAACAAGCTCCACCCTAGCATAGGTCCTGTTATGAAAGTAAGACAAAGTAAGATAGACTAAGGTGTGGGGGGGGGGGGGGGGGGGGGGGGGGGGGGGGAGATGTGATAGTTCGAACCGGTCTGGCTTCTAAGGTAGTGATTCTAAAAGTACTTAAAAAAAAATTGTTTTAACGACACCACTAGAGCACATTGATTTATTAATCGTCGGCTACTGGATGTCAAAAATGTGGTCATTCTGACAATCTTAGAGAGGAAACCCGCTACATGTTTTCATCAGTGGCAAGAGATATTTTATATGCACCATCCCACAGACAGGGTAGCACATATCACGGCCTTTGATATACCAGTCGTGGTGCACTGGCTGGAACGAGAAATAGCTCAATGGGCCCACTGACGGGGATCGATCCTAGACCAACCGCACATCAGGCAAATCAAACCTCTCTTTTTTAAACTATTAAATGTTACACACACATACACGCACAGTGTGGGTTGCTTCCCCCCCCCCCCCCCCCCCCCCCCCCCCCCCCCCCCCCCCCCCCCCCCCCCCCCCCCCCCCCCCCCCCCCCCCCCCCCCCCCCCCCCCCCCCCCCCCCCCCCCCCCCCAAGTTTAAATCCTGGCTACTCCACTGCCATCAGGCGACCGTTTTAACACTGAGCTACGTCCCGGCACTTCTAAAAGTACAAAGTAATATATACTGAACAACGAAAGTTTAGCAAATATCTTTTACGACGTCTAAATTTGCCATAGTTGAATAAACTTAAAAGAAAATCAGGTTCTGCTGTGTTAAGGCAAAGGTTGATGAGTTTATGTTGTTTGTAAATGGTAAACATTTCAAATGTGAATACTAATTAATAAAAATAGGTTAATTTATGAATGATATGCTATTTCTTTTAACATTAGCTAAACTTTCGTTGTTGAGTATATATAAACTACTTTCAGACGCGCGCAAGATGTAAGTAACCCAAACGTGGTAGTGACATAAATGTCGTTCCTCTTTCCTCTTTTATTTCAGATTCTTTTTTTCATCAAAATGATGGTCGATAACCGACAGAGAGACGGATCCCGACAGAGAGACGGGTGTCAAGACGAAACCTGTCAAACACTTGTCTTGTTAGCGACTTTTCACGTGACTCGCGTATTTACCAACGTGGAACTGTTTGCGGACTTCATTCAAGCAGATACTATTAGGTGGGGGGAAAAATCTATCAAGAGATTTGCATGAAGTTACTAAAGACGCGAAGCCTTTAACGCTATGCGGTTATGAAGAAAAAATGTAAATAAATACGTTTCTTCCATTAGTGGTATTAACTCGGTTCAAGTGGCCAGACGATCTTGGTTAAACTCTAAAAAGAAGTCTCATTTCCGGTTTCTCCCTTAAAGCAGATACCACTGAGAAAAACCCTTCAAAAACTCTTCAGATGTTTTCATGATTTCATTCATAAAGATGAAATCATTGGACGTCATTTTGTGGATTTATAAAATAGCTTCTTGTTGAAATGTATTTACCCAGTTGAAGCGGTCAATCTGTATTGATTTAATATTTAAAATGCCTGTACTTTTCCCAATTGTTTCGTTTTGTTTTGTTTTTTAATTATATTGAAAAAAACCCCAAACAAATCTGCTGCTAATGTTTGTTTAATATATAGATCACCCTCTGTCGCTATTTTGTGAGGAGGGGCGGGATTTAGCTCAGTCGGTTGAGTGCTCGCTTGCGGTGCTTGCGTCGCAGGATCGTAACACCTCCGTGGATCCATTCAACTGATTGTTTTTTTATAGTTCCAATCAGTGGACCATAACTGGTCAAAGGCCGTGGTATGTGTTTTCCGGTCTGTGGGAAAGTGCATATAAAAGATCCCATGTTGCATTAGGAAAAATACCCCCGCCTGTTACCAACTACAGTTGGACTGCTGGTGCTCCCTTGCACCCGCCAGTGCAGGCGGTCCCTCCTTCACCCACCCCAACACTTTCCTGTCCTGGACGGAGGAACCGGCCGAGGCCGGTACTTGTGCCCAGGACAGGCGTGCGCTACAACAGCTTGCTCTGAATGTGCACGTTAAACAATTTCCCAATTCCCAATTAGGAAAAATGTAGTGGGTTTCTTCTGACGACTACATGTCAGAATTACCAAATATTTGACATTCAATAGCCGATCGAGAAATGTTACCTGGACATTGGGGACTACGCAGTGTTTTTAGCAATCTACTGGTCTAAATAAGGCATTCGTAATTCACACGAAACATATCGGAATGTTTTCAAATTATTTTTAAATCACTGGCAGGTTTCTGCAAGTAAGGTTTTGATTGGTGGACATGAGCTCCAACTGGCTGGTGTTAGATCCACATGTAATAGTGGAGCTAATTTTAATTAGATTGTGTAACCTATAGACTACTAAACTAAACGGGAGTCAAATATGGTTAATAGAATTCATTATTTCTCAATCTCTCGGGATGGTATGCATTTTTTCTTTCTTTTCTTTTCTTTGTTTGTTATTTTTGTTTTTTGTGGGGTTTTTTGCACCACTTTGCTTTGTGTTGGTTTTCTAGGGTGGGTTTTTTTTTTTTTGCGTGGTTTGTTAATTTTGGTTCTTTGTTTTTAATTTGAGGGGTGGGGTGGGATGGATGTATGTGATTTATTAGATAGTTTGTTACATACCACTATTCGTGAATAGACATTAAATAAAAACAACTGTAAAACAAAACCCCAAACGCCCCCCCCCCCCACGAAAAAATCCCCCCAAAATCATATTAGCTATATGCAAATTACATTTAGCTTGCAAATCCAATTAATCGTAGCTATTCAAAATACAAGCGCTTCCTAATACGCCGCAGTTCCTAATATTCGCATTAATTGACCGTTATAATGCCCAACAACGACCGAAATGTCACATTATGTTCACTGTTTACTGAGATGGCCTAGGCTATGTGCTTTAATCAGACAGAGATCGGAATAAATCTATAGCAGACAATTTCCTAGTTATGCTTCCGACATTTTGTTTGTCGACTCCCTTGCGGTCCGTGTTTAAGATATGACGACTGACAAGTCAAGAAACCAACCTGAATATTCCAATTACTGGTCTCTGGTCAGCGGCTGCAGCATGTCTAACTTATGGTAATTGGCACATTTGGTCTGGTGTTATAAAGGAAAGCCGCGCGGAGGAACCATATCTGAATTGGGGTGGGGGAGAAGCCAAATATTTATAATATATAGAGTAGCACCAAATAAAAAAATTAACAACGTACATTTTTACCCCCGCCCCCAACACCCCCACCCCGTACCTACGAGCCTGGTATATGCAGTTCACTAACACATTGAAAGAGTGAGAAATAACCAGAGTACTCTGCCGTTTGAGAGTTAGACTGACATTTGGATGGTTATTTATTTATTTTTGAGACAGTCAAGACCATTGTACAAGCATCACGTTCGAACCGAATTATAGGGCGATGTCACTTCTCTCTCAAACTTTGAGAGGGCGAAGCTTTTGACAGCATGGATACTTGATTTGCTTTCATAATAATAAAATAAATACAAGATATACATGTGTATTAACCCGTTATTATTATATCATTTCGACATCTTTATTTCTATGTTGAATTTATTCATTATGAGAAAGTCCGTTTGAAACTAGTCTCCAATAAATAACGTGTAATCCATGAAAACGTAATACATTAAAATTGAAAATAATTACAGACAGACCTTTGGTTTTAAGCACAACATATGTTCCACTATTAAATCCGTGTTTGATAATTTAAATTAGAAGTACTTACATTTTATTATTTTAATATTCATTTTTGTACATCTGAAGTGGTTCTGGTCATCCAGGCTTTTGTAATACCCCAATATGCATTTTTTAATATTCTAAAAACGCACGTTCGTCTGAGAAGTAAACATCGAGACGAGCTCTAGTTATTTTTGACGGTATTTCCCCGTTTAAACATCACAGACTTTAGTTTTTTTCTTATAACCTTATTCAGATGTGTTGCATGTTTGTCCATTTTCACGGGTTGAAACGGGTCTGCGCCTTTAAAACCCTTCTGGCTCCAGCCAGTGCACAACGACTGGTACATCAAAGGCCGTGGTATGTGCTATCCTGTCTATGTGATGGTGCATATAAAAGATCCCTTGCTTCTAATCGAAAAGAGTAGCCCATGAAGTGGCGACAGCAGGTTTCATCTCTCAATATCTGTGTGGTCCTTAACCATATATCCGACGCCCAATCTGAGTAAAATGAGCTCTACTGGGTCTAGCCAGTAGATCTAACAGCATTGCGTGGACTGCCATGTCCAGGTGACATTTCATCTATAAATAACAATTTAAATATCGACCAATTACATTTCGCCTTTAATAGCGTTATTCGGGAGCATACAAATTCTAAAAATATCGGGTGAGACTATTTATGCAATAGGCGAACTTGGTCTATTTCAACATTGAAAAAACAGGGGAAAAGTGCAGTAATAAACTTTGGATTGTATACTAGTATAAACAGATTTTATGGCTATACCATCACGATTTTTTTTTTCGTCTTGAAACGAATTTTATATAAAATTTTATATTGCAATTAGTTTCCGGCATACTTCGTAATTCACCCGAATCATTTCGTATACCCTCGGCATCATCCCGAATGTTTTCAAATTCAAATTGGCATGATTTTGCAAGTAAGGTTTTGATTGGTCGAATGGAAGGTCAACTGGACATGAGTTCCAATGGGCTGCTGTTAGATCCACATGTAATAGTGGAGCTAATTTTAATTAGATTGTCCGACGCCATATAACCGTAAATAAAATGTGTTGAGTGCGTCGTTATATAAACCATTTCCTTTCCTTTCCTTTAACACCCAAACGAATACTGAAAATCCATCCTCTATATATTGCAAAACAAATCCAGTGTTCTTTATTAAATGTATTTATTTGGAGTTTTTTTTAAAAGAAAGTGCCAAATGCAAAATATAAAACCAGTAGAACAAGTATACATATAAGAAAAAAAAAATATATATATTAGGTTTTTAGACAAGTCAGGTGAAGACAAAATACTTTCAGAGGTAATAACATCACAAATTCAAAATATCACAGACACCAGTCTTTCTAATATAACAAGTAATGCATACGTTAGCTGTTATTACATTATATCAGTATTATGACTTCGTGGATATAGGAGTAAACATTCTCACTTCACCAAACAAAAACTATGATTAAAGTATTTAACAACATGGCACTCTGGTAAAAGGCAGATGATTTTACAAAATGTATTTTGTTACAAAATGTTTATGACTTCATAACCTGCTCAGTAAATAAAACAATTTTATAACCCAGGCTGTAATTTAAACTAATGTCAAACAAAATGCATGCAGTCTGAATGCATATTATGTGATGCATGAACAGTGAATACAAAAGTTTGTTAAGTGAGAATACTGGATCTATAATAATTGACTAACTAATAACACTGATGAAACAGAACAGTTTTTGAGTTTTGAAATTGAATTGGAAAAAAAGGCCAAGCTTAAAAATGTTACGGTAATTTAACTGCATTGGCAATGCCACTGGTCTAAGACTGGTAGTTGATGAACTCATATCTTAGTATCAACTCAACCCAAAGTTTTAAACTTCAATGGGGAGGGGTCAAGCCACTACTTTTGTGTTCTCTCTCACTGGCCGTTAATCCACGTCCAAAATATATGGTCCGGATAATGTAGGTGTACCGCCCAAGACGTCCTTGAACCGTAACAGGTTTCAAACCAACCAACTAAAACAAATTAATCTACCACGTCACTTCTTTTCAACAGAATGTTTCTTAAATAATATAAAATAAGGACCACCAAGAAATCCACTGCAAAAATCGCAGATTGCAGAGAAACTGGAGTGACGTTTATGGTGATTTGGACTAAACTGTTTTTAGGATTGGGCGTGTATAGTGGTGTTTATCGTGTTTTGCTATGAAACTCTTCATATATAATGTGTACAGCTCCAGAGTCTAGCAGGCTTTACTTTAAGAAGGACAAATGATTTTAATGACTTCGTAATTAAGGGTATGATGAACTGATTATATTTTAGATACACACAAACAGGAATATCACAGAATATTTGATCACAGACAATGATTGAATTAATAAAAATAACAACACACATTCAACACAATAACAACACAGAGATTCAACCTGAGAGAAAGAGTCCATGCTTATTATTAATAATAATGGCGCTGGTTTCTTCTTGGACATTAAAGACATTGTTTTAAGGGTTTCTTAAATGTTAACTTTATGGTAAAGTTAAGTTAAAACCAGACCAAATTTTTTTTTGCCAAGTTTTTTGTTAAATATCACACTTGACATTACAGATTTTTTTTCAATTCCAATAAAGACAATTTCAATCTCATAAAGATTATTGAAAATCCTGCATTAAAATAGCTTTTTGCCTAAAAGGTAAAATTACAATGAATTAACTTCCTTGAATAATGTCATAATATGTGCAATTTACCGCGTCTGCGATGTGATTTCAAACAGTGTTTTTTTGTGTCATGTAGTAGTACAACTGTACCATGTAACAATGCGTGTCATATGCATCAACGGAACTGCACTGTCTGAATCTACTTCAGTGAATACTTTTGATAATAAATATTTAACCCACATGAATACCATTTACAAATTTTCAGGACTGAAAATTATTTTAACAACTGTTTAACTCACACAAACCCCACACAAGTCTAGAAGTATACAGTAACCTATTTTTCATGACACACAGTATAAATGTATCAGAGATAAATTTAGGACATGATTTACATGGTTGCAATAGATTACAAACAAATTAAATGGATTACCAGAATTTTTGTTTGTCACAATCGTATATGGGTTACGCACATTTTTAATTCTCAGATGCCTGATTTTACATAATGGTGCAACTGAAATCAGGTACAGCAGCAGTACACCTTTGATAACAATATATATATCTATTCAGTTTGGTCTTTTGTTGGTAGACTTTTTTAACAGGCTTACATGTATACATGTATACTCCTAATTCTGATCGTAATTTAGAAAATGAAAATATAGTTAGTAAGTTACTGTACATAGGGATGAGGGTGTGGGGATATTAACCATAATCGTTTGATAAACCAAGCTATATATGGCACATTCCACTTTTGAAATGAAAATATTGACTCCCAAATATAATGATATCAAAAATTATAATTAAAGGGACTATCCTGAATTAATAGCCATCATTACTAGCATGGTACATCTTTTGGCCAATATATATATATATATATATATTTGTTTTTTATGTTTTCGTTGTGTTCGTAAATACATTGACTATACTTATCCATGAATTACACAAATGTTAAGACCACCATGAAAAAAAGTTATTTCACAGTTGCAGAATGGTGGCCCATAAATGTGGTTCAGAATTAGGAATATGATATATCTAGTCCAGAATTAGGAATACGATATATCTAGTCCAGAATTAGGAATATGATATATCTAGCCCATAATTAGGAATATGATACATATAGAATATCAGGTTACAATGTTTTGACATCGTGGTTATTTGGCCAAATTTAGATAACGGTGTAACAGTGAGCTTCAGCGAGCCTGTTATACTGTTATCAAACCGATCCAAATAACCACGTTTCCAAATTTTAAATAAAATACTTTGATTATATTTCAAAGTCTGTTGTGTCACATTACAATTTTTGTACCTTTTTTTGTGAAAATAAACTCAAGTTTATGTGTGACCTGAAGAAGATCTACATCACTGGCTGCTATTGACTGTGACGTCAGATACTGTTCCGAAGTAAACATTCTTTGCAGGAAGCCACTTTCTTTTTTTGTTTCAAAATATTTAATTCAAAATGCTGGCTAGTTCTGAATTGGAGCGAATAATAGCGAATTGAAAAATAAGAGGTAATTTGATGTTACACGAAGTGTAAATGTTATATTTATTTATGTAGTCCAACAATTACTGCTGTAAATGGATGTTTGAAAAATGAGAAAACGACCTATCTGAATATTGAGCAAACATTCGTCATGCTCACAACTCATTTCCTGACATGATAACACTTTGAATTATCAGGTAGGTCTTATCAGGTCAACAGGAAGCCTGGTTGCATGATAAATGTACATGTATGTATATCCAGTCCAGAATTACATGTAGGAATAGGATATAATGTTAAATAAAGGAAATGTATGAATTACTTAACACCACACCACTCAACATGTACACTTGTAGAAGTTACAGAGACACCTATACACACACACACACACACCTAATCATCATATGGTGTGCACCATTGTTACAGGTGTAACAGCATCATGTTTTATATAGAAGTTAAAATGTAAATCGTTTAATATTAATTAGCAAATTCACAATAATTGTTGTAAACCATTTGATATAAATGGTATATGGATAATACTGGATAAATTCAGTCCAGTTTAAAAGCTCTCACATCTTAAAATGCATATTTATGTATCAATACACAAAAATAGTTGTAAATCTTTTTACATATTTGGTCGTTTTTTTTCTACTAAGTTAATATGTATTTTTGAAATTAATATACTTTGAACTTCGAGTAGGATTAAAAATCAGTGGGCTGAATTTACAAAGTTTATTTTCATCTTACACTTGTGTAACTACATATATTTAGAGTGCTTAAAGACCAGTGTTTTAAAAAAAACAAGCTTCGTAAATTCTACCCAGTAAATTATTTTGGGTGAAACTGGCAATACACTAAAATGCTGCAATGTTCAAATACTTTGAGGATATCAGCATGATATGTGAATGGGGTGACAAGATGGCAGTCACTTTGTACTTTGCTTGAAGAAACTTTCTCCTGCCTTCTGTGTGACATTTCCTCCATCAAGTTTCTTCAGAGTTTCTTCACAAGGATCCACAATACTCTGAAATGAAAACTTAGTTTGCTTAAATGTCTACATCATAAAAAATGAACATATTATAACTCTGTTACTGGCTTGATATAAAAAGAAAAGGAAAATATTTTGTAAATAATAATAATAATAATGTTTAATTTTGATGTTAAAATTGTAAACACATTGGTAAAGATAATAGTATATATAAAACAGCACTACTCATCCGCCTGCTACCGAACCTGGTCGGACTGCTAATGCTCTTTTGCACCTGCCAATGCAGTCGGTCCCTTCTCCACCCACTCCAACCTTTCCTGTCCTGGACGGAGGAGCCGGTCATGGCTGGCACCTATGCCCATGACAGGTGTGCACTAAACCAGCTTTCTCTGAATGTGCACGTTAATCCCTATACTATACCATACCATAGTGAAGAAGGTCATCTGCTATGTTTAAACAATTATTTTTTAATTTAAAAAAAATCCTTCATATACATACAAAATGTTTCTCCAACTAGTAGAGACAGATTAATGAAAGACTATGCAAATATAGAGTTTAGTAGGATAAACTAATTAATCAAATATAATTTTAAACTCCATCTTCTCTAGAGGTGAGTTTTGCTGTTTTATTTACAAACTGAACATATACACTGTAGACTTGGCAAACAGATTAACAAAGCCATGGTTGATATTTCTGTTATTAAACAGGAGTACCGGTGAGGTACATGTACATGATACACCTCTCAAAAGTAGGTCGCAGTGACCTAGTTATGGTATGTGACACCCTACAATTTCCAAGCTGTACTTGCTTGCAAGGTTTGATGATCCTATAAGAACTGATGATGAAGATATGCTCTGGAAATGAAATGTTTACAGATGGATGGACATATCATATTACGATCCATAAAAGTCAGGCATATAAAAATCCTTGTGATGAATCCTTAATTATAAACATGTACATGTACATGTATATGAGACATAAAATTTTGAAATCCTGCAAATACGAATTCAATTCATTATTAATAAAACTGAAACAGTTATATCTATTCAAGTTTATCTTTCTACATTATTTACAACAAACACAACAGTTATCTGAAATATATATAAAATTTCAAATCGAAATCAAATTGAAAAATAAACAATTTAATTAATAATACTGGTATACATGTATATAATATAACATTTCCATTATTTGTCACAATAATGTTTTTCTAATACATAATGTAATTCTACATTGACAATTATCATCGTTTGAGGATATTGAACAAGACAAAAAAACAAGACAACCATTTAATCCACATTCCCGTGGAAAAATTAGCAACAAATTTATGTATTATTGCCACTGAAGGTCCACAGTTTGTCCATTATGCACCCACCAGTTACAAGTCATGTGTACATGCATATGCCTGCACAACCCCCGAAATCAACAACAGATCCCAGACCGACTGTGCATCAAGTGACCACTTTGCCACTAGCTACATGCACGTCCTGCCCATTTTGGAAGTTAGTGCAGACACTTAAGTACATGTAGTTGTATGCAGAAGGGATGTACCCGGTATGTATGTATGTATGTATGTATGTATGTATGTATGTATGTAACTTATAAAATCATCAAAAGCAAATTAAACTTGAATTTGGAAAATATATTTCATAATAAATTCATGAAAATAATTGATTCAAGAAATACAAATGTAGAATGTTAATTAAATTTTTATTTTGTTGTCTTTTTTTTAAACACTAGACACTTTATCTGAAGAGCTCTTTATAAGCAGGCAATTGTTATATAATGTTCCTTCTATAAAAGACTCATCTGTTTGTTATTTAAGCAATTCTAAGCATTAAGCATTATTGTTCTAAAATAATAATATAGATATGTATATACATATATAAGCTGTAGCAATCTTCAGATAAGCTAATTCATTAAAAATGCATTCTGCAGAAATCTTTGACATAGTAAATCCCTGCAACTGATATGCATAATTAATCATGTATCATTCATACAAAATGCCAGTCTATACCAAGAAAGGCTAGTAATCGCTCACACTCCCTTGTCGGTACTAAATATGACATTATCATGATTTTGCAAAGCACAAACAATGATGTCATGTAGTTTAAAGTGTTTGTGTTTACATCTTTTTGATTTCAGTGTTAAACTTGTAATAAAATGGTAGTTTAATGCAATTCATTATAGATTTTTTTTACAGAATATATAGAACTTTGGGTTTTGAATATTATCCGTGAACCATGAATAAAATACAAAATTAAAGCAATACCCAGAACAGTAAAGTAGTTTACGTTGTTTCTATATACATGGTAATTCGTTTATTATCCTCTATGTAACTTCTGTAAAAAAAATCACTCAAGAATGAATGAATGAATGGATATTTAACAACACCCCAGCACAAAAATACACATCAGCTATAGGGTGTCAGAAAAGGTAAGTATATAGCAATATTAAATCACTGAAGATGTCAACTAAATAAATAACAGCATCAAATAGCTGTGTGCTGTTCCAAATATATGACAAGGTTTCTGCCAGGGTAAAATTATGTACCCTAAAATCTGGGAAATTTATCGATACATTGATAGTAAGAGAAGTGGTATTTAAAATTTGTCAAAGTACATGAAATGCAGTGTCCATGTTCAAACTGTTTCAAACCATTAGCCACTGAGTAGAGGCACTTACGATCTGTTTTTTATTTAGTAAGTACCCTCACATTACATTCTAGTAGGAAGCAGGTATGATGCCACAAATTGTTTATCAATGTGAATGTTGGACAGACCCCCCACCCCCACACCACAAATGTCAAACACACAGACACCTGCAGACACTACACACACACATACACATACACTACACACACACACAGACACTACACACACACACACATGTACACAGTCTAAGATTTGTTAGAATTAAGTGTCTTACCTTACAGTGCTTGAAGCGTTTACAGATTTCCAAAAGCAGTTTAGTATCTGCATGCAGGCAAATCATCTCAGCTTTAATCTCATCTAGCAGCACCAAATTAAAGAGAACACTGAACACACTCAAGTGATACAAGGAAGCAAGAACAAGATGAAATCCATGCACAGTGAAAGAACTATTCTACAGAGTATTATTAGTGTTTTATTGTTAAATTAAAAAAAAAAAATAATAATATAAAAACCCAAACAACAAAACATATCTCTGTTAAGTATAATAATACAGTTAATTGGCAGAGTATTATTGGACTAAATGCTTCAACTTGAAATTGAAAAAAAAAGATTTCAGTTTCAATAAAAAAAAAGTCATTCAATACGATTTTATCAATGACAATAGAGCAAATTGTAAAATTGACAATCGTTTTGAGTAATCAAGTTGTTACATACCTTAACTAAACTTGTCCTATTACCACTGAGTACTACAGTGAAATTTGTTGAATTCGATATAACACTAAGCTACTATTTCTCAACATATAATTGGTCCATAAAAAGATAATAATGTCAATGGGTGTGTGGGTGTGTGTGGAGGATTGGATATGATAAGCAGGATTGCAGAGTAGTGTGGAATCTTAAAGTATCTAAATTGACATAATTCAATGGAATGCAAAAACTGATTTCTGAAAAGGCAGCATCTCTGCTTATACAACACATTTCAGTTAATATATAAATAGCTTGCATCATAATCAGCAGCACTATGTCACAAAAGCAAACACTACATACATTTAAGTACATGACACTATTATTTGATCATTTCCTAGACAGGACAGCTGAATACAAGATGATTCACATGCTGTGTTACTGTAATGTGATTTCCTAAACACTGTCCTAGACAGATAGCTTGGTGTGCTTACAGGGACAATGTGCATTAACCGTAATTGGATACAAGTACAAAACTAAATTAAACATGAAATACAATCCTTTGTTTGTACTAACTAGGGATTGGTATTGCCATACATTTCATATTGCAATACAGGAACCAGAGTTGTGATACGTACCATGAAATATTGCAAAGACCAATTCTAAATTATTTATAAAGTTCTCTAATTCCATGTACATTTTGTATATATGTTAATAAAATGATACACCAGTCAATCAACATTCGTTCCAAACAAGTAAAGATAGTTTCTTTTCTTAAATCAGTAGTTTTTGTTTGAAAATATATGTCGTACTTTTTTACACACATACAAAATATGTGTATACATGTACAAGCGCAATGTACCAGTACGATAGAAAAATACTGCTATACATATTGTTCATGATTTATATTTTGGTATACTGGTATATCGATTATACGGCGCATCTCTACTCCATACTTTACAATAAATCAAGTTGTCATTCGTGAAATGCAAACTGTAGTTGAAACTAATAACAATGTGTTTTATAAAATATTTGTCAAAAAACTCAGTTAAACTTAACTTCTTTAATGTACCTTTTTCATATGAAAAAAAAAAAACCCAGTCAAAATGACTATACATTTTCCAAACTGCTTGTATTTTTTAGCATCTACATGTATGTGTATGTAATTAGAACATACTAGTTTTAAACAAACAAGGCGTTAAAAAAAAGAATGTAACAGCTTGTCCTGAAAAGATTTCATACCAGACAGTATGGGCTGCATTTACAAAGCCTGTTTGGGTCTTATCAGACCTGTCAACCTTTAGTCAAGAGAAAGCAGGAGGTGTGTGTTGAAAAAGCAGGAGATTTTGTCAAAAAACAGGAGATTTTTTAAATTCACACAATTTAACCCAAAATCGCAAGATTTAAAAAAAACATTATTACAATAAGTTATATGAATACTTTATAATGTCATATATACTTCTTAACCTTAGATCTTGGCATTAAAAAAAATATATATATATATATATATATATTAAATTGTTTTTTTTTGTTTTTGTTTTTTTTAAGTTTAAATATTATAATTTAAAACATATTTAAAAAAAAAAAAATATTTTATCCAAAAATGTTAAGAACATGAACAAGAAAAATAATAATTAATTAGTACATTTACGGTATTACACTTAGCCTTACAGGTTGCGTTACATTATCATTTGTGGTTAGTGTACCTAAGTACCAAAAACAAATTTATATAAATCTTATAAATTAATATTCAGTTTTTACTATAATGAGGAACGGTGGCGTGGTACTTATTTAAAATCATTATAATGATGCAATAAACATTGTATTTTCATTAATCATAAGTAAAACCTCATTACGGACATCGTGTGAAATATACCGGAATTATACCCATTTCCGTGAGTAACTTTATGTCAATGTCAAACACAACATTTTTTAATTGTACAAAAATAATTTCTTGAAGTGTACCCTTATAACCAACATTTTACCGCACAAACATACAAAATTAACTGACACAAGTATGTTTATACAGCTAATTGGTCTTTTCGTTGTCTTGCTGTGACATGTGATTTTAACATGCATCGTGTGTATCGCTGTCAACTCGTGAGTCTGGCAGTTCAGATTCGTCATAGTTGCATTATGTAATCCAGTGGGAAGACATTTTACAATTCAGAGGTGTTATTAGAACTAAATTGGATAGTTTTTTTTTTTTATATGGCAACACTGAATGTCAATACACAGCCTGTTGAATTAGCGGCAACACGCTTCGTAGCCATTACGATGACAACAGACATTATAATAACACGTCATTTTATAAACTCCATGTGCTTTTTTAACAATATAAATAGGCTATCCCACAATTCTCACTTCGGCAAAGGTTAAACAGTCGGGACAATTCGGCCTGTTACATTCTCGGAAACCGAAAGTAGTCGACATTTTTCGAATGAGAAAAAAAAGGCAGAGTTACTTCCCTTCTGTTATTTTGACGAAAGAGGATTGATTTTTTTTTATGCTTACAAAAATGTCATTTAACAGGAGAAACTGTCTCCTGCACAGAGAAAAGGAGATTTGATCAAATACCGGGAGACTCCCGCGGAATCCGGGAGGGTTGACAGGTCTGGTCTTATGTGTGTGTAACTATATGTATTTACAATTCTTAAACACCTGCATTTAAAACAATAAACATGGGCTTCGTAAATTTGGCCCTAATAATTTAGCATTTTTGAACAGGGCTTCTAGAATTTTTATAAAATCCACTAGCCATGGGATCAGTGATTTTAAAAATTTACTAGCCACGATTAAAAATTCACTAGCCCTACTGTACTTTAAGTTAAAACAATTTTACTAATTAATATTAATAATCAGATATGTCACCTAAAGAGGGAGATAGAATTTAAAAACACTAACAGTGGGTGGTGTTGGTGGGGCAGGATATTCATATTTACAAAACAGACTTAACTGCAGCATTTGACAAATTGCTTTTCACTAACCGTTGGGCATGGCAATAATAGTTATTTACTAGCCCAACATTGAAATTCATTAGCCATGGGAGTGGGGCTACCATAATCTAGAAGCCCTGTTGAATCACTGTATTTCAATATTTATTGCTTCAGTTTCGCTGCATCATATTTCGAAATCTGGCCATTCTGATGTTTGCTACTAAACATTGACTTAAAAAAGGAAAAAGAAACAAAGACACATTCAATCTACATATATGTAAAAAGTAAGTTTACTTAAACAACAACAAAGCTAAATTATAAGTTACTATAGCCATGAAAAGCGGGACTACTAGACTATGAAATAAACACACTAAGCCAGGTTTAGTTCTAAGCAGACTATGTTATGAAGATCAGCATGACATCCACTGACAGAAGCCGACAGCTAAAGCCGATGATGGGACATCACCCATCTGTTAAGCCAGCTACTACACCGCCCTCTCACCTTGTTCTTAGAATACTGTTTTCTTATGTCATTCAACTTATCAGAAGTTTTGTAGCTGATCAAGTCTTTGCATATACCATCTAGAATGGAATGTTATGTGGCAGGGTCATAGAAGTTGCTATACATCAAAATCAATGCCCTGATAGCCAACTTGAATCTAAACGTCATCTGGGTATATTGATTAATCAATTTACTTGGAGTGGATTGAGGTGGGGTCAGGAAAACCTGTCCACTCTTAAAACATCACACTGGGGTGTGATACCTATTTAGAAATAAAAGTTCAAATGATCTTTAAAAAGGTAATTTTTCAGCATTCGAGATCAAATCAAATCTATACCCTTTGTGAAAATTATTTTTAAGCAAAAAAAAAGAAGAAAAATCACAGTCCAAACTAAACATTTCATTAAGTTCTTCCTGGAAATTATCAAAACAATCTAATTAAAATTAGCTCCACTATTACATGTGGATCTAACAGCAGCCAGTTGGAGTTCATATCCACCAATCAAAACCTTACTTGCAGAATCATGCCAGTGATTTAAAAATAATCTGAAAACATTCCGAATTATCCTAAGGGTATACAACATGTTTCATGTGAATTACGAATGCCGTAAAACATGTTTTATTTTATAAAATAAATAATTTGTAATGTAAAACTGAAGACTGATTTAGTTTCTTTTTTATATAAATAAATAAATAATTTTTAATGTAAAATTGAAGACTGATAACCCATCCCGTATGTATTGGTATGGTTCGCTGTACTGCGGCCACTAAAATAGACTCACCCGATATTTTTAGCATTTGTATGCTCCCGAATAACGCTATAAAAGGCGAAGTGTGATTGGTCAATATTTAAATTATTACTTACAGACGAAATGTTACCTGGACATTGGAGACTACGCAGTGTTTTTAGCAATCTACTGGTCTAAATAAGGTATTCGTAATTCACACGAAACATATCGGAATGTTTTCAAATTATTTTTAAATCACTGGCATGATTCTGCAAGTAAGGTTTTGATTGGTGGACATGAGCTCCAACTGGCTGCTGTTAGATCCACATGTAATAGTGGAGCTAATTTTAATTAGATTGTTATCAAAAAATCAAAACATTTCTCAACCTTGTTACATAAGCTACACAGTATACTGGTACACAGTATCACTGTGATGCTCTGCCTAGGTCCTCTTTTAGGCAATGAATTCAGTGTCATATTCAAACAATCTTATTCCCATTCAAATAATTCTTGGATGTGCACCCACATTAAAACGGAATACTCGCTCACGAGTTCTGAACTACCGCTCAGAAAAACATTTCCTAATCATTTCTCCAATTGGGATGTGTGATTCCTGATAAGAGCTAGAAAGAACGCCAAGTGTGCAAAAGACCTTAAGATTGAACCCCACGCTAACAGATCGCTGGCACTTTATTAAAGTTTGTTTTGTTTGAAGACACAACTAGAGCACATTGATTAATTAATCATAGGTTAGTGGATGTCAAACATTGGGTAATTCTGAACCCATTTGTGATGTGTTCTGTTCCAGCCAATATTTCATGACTGGTACACTATACTAACCAACTGAGCAAATTGAAAACTTTTCTCTTTTCATAAATACGTAACCTGATCTCTACATCTTATTGCATCCCCACACCCTTTTTAAAATGGACCGACCAGTCTGAATATCTATCACCCAATCACGGACTAGAATCAGAAATGCACTATGTTTCAGAGGTCAGGTTACAGTTACTGTGATGAAAGAAACAGTACACATCACAGCCTTTGACATACCAATCATGAAGCACTGGTTGGAATGGAAAAAACATCTCTTGTATATCTGCACTGAATGAACAGTATTATACATACAACAGATCCAATATAAATGTAGCTTTAAAAGCTGACATCCAGTTGATTTCGAGAGACCATGAAACTTGTAATATAAAACTGTTTTGTTAATACACCTACCATACTCTGCAAGTTCCGCGAAAAGTCCAACAATAGCCTCCACCACCTCTGCATTATCTTTGTGAAGTTCGTACGCCTTCATTATAACAGGAATGCCAGATGGAGTTTCAGTTTTGGATTCTTCACCAGCTAACATGCGAAAAGCACATTCCTCTGCAAAAGAAAAAAGAAAACTTTAAAATATTTACTGTCAATAACTATGTTTACATTTTAATTACCTTTTTGTTCTTGCTTACATTCACTCTACAATAGTTTTCTTACCTATTTAAATAATAAATTATCTGGTTGAGAATCTAGTGGAAAATGTGTAGACATATATGTACGTTAGAACAGTTTTAAGGCTGTAAATCACAGCATAATATTTCAACCACATTCAACTTAAAATGCAGCACGTGTATGTAAATATTTCACCTTATGTTAACAAACCAAATTTACAACCCACTGATCATATCTCTTTTCTTTTGTTCTTTTTTTAAACACAGTTCAATACTCGTTCTCTCTTAAACAATTTAATTCTGCAAAGGACTTTATGTTTACTGTCAGCCGGGAAGCTAAAACTATTCATAGTTATACAACCAGATTATAGAAAATTGAAGAAAACTTTAAGGGTTTTTTCTTTTATTAATACTTATCCTGACCTTGGCATTTCCCCCCTTTTTCACCTTTCGGTCCGAACATTCAACAGCCGAAGGTGTACAATGGAAGATTTCGTAGCCATTCGGCGTTTGAATGTTCGGACCGTAAGATCGAAAGGGGGGAAATGCCACGGTCAGAGGTCAGGATAGAGTATAAAGAAAACCTGTTATAATACCATTTTGTTCACAAAGATCTCATAAATAATACACACTGTTAAGTACATGTACTTACAGATATACTGATATAATACTAGTTACATGGATATTACCATTTGGTTCACAAAGTCTTGATAAAATAATACACAGGTTAGCTGCTCAGCTGAATGATAATACAGTAAAGACATTACTATTTGTTTCACTTAATAAAACAATTACATTGTATGTACACACTCTTAGTTCTTGAACTAAACTTGCACAAAGATATGCAAAACAAATTACAGTTAACTTACTAAGACTTTTACCATTTGGTTCCTTTTTGAAAGCAAATTAAACATTTTGCTAGTGCTGAGCAAAAATTAGTAAAAAAAACAACATACCAAACAGATTATTAATACCATAACCAACAGTTAATAAAGTTATTCACTCCATTGCTCGTTGGGCTAAAACTGGGATTTATCCAGAATATTTCAACAGGGAAAATTAATGCAAGAAAATAATATTTGAGATATGCTTTCAGGCCACTGAATGATGCAATACACCACTGTTAAATTAATTTATTATAATAGACATAATTAAATATATATATACGGGGTAGGGGGGATTTTTAGTACAAAAATTGGGAATTTTCAGTACCACTTTCATTTGGGAAGAGGCCTATGTTCGGACCCACTGAACACCTGGATAAATCCCTGTAAAATAAAGAAAAAATGTTATATAAAATACAAGTCACTCTTACCATTGGGTTCACTTAGACTTGCCAATGCCATACTTCCATTCCTGATAACCTTTGGCACTTTGGTGTGGTGACTTAAGGCACTTATTATGGTCCCAACCAAGTCTAGGTCATTGGCATACTTGAAAATGGAATCTGAAAATAGAAACAGGCTCTACTAGACCACTAAGACTGCTATGTGTACAACACTTTGTGAAGTTATTTGGAACAGTTTGGGAGGGGTGCCCTAGAAACGTGTGGGATCAATTAATTTTTAGTTATTTATCAGAAATGTAAAGATGGGGAATGTGACACTGTATCCTTGAGGATCAACCTTTATGACATTGATGCTGGTCAAATGAAATGGTCAATATCAGACAGACAGACAGAGAGAGACAGAGAGAGAGAGAGAGAGAGAGAGAGAGAGAGAGAGAGAGAGAGAGAGAGAGAGAGAGAGAGAGAGAGAGAGAGAGAGAGAGAGAGAGAGAGAGAGAGAGAGAGAGAGAGAGAGAGAGAGAGAGAGAGAGAGAGAAAGAGAAAGAGAGAGAGACAGACAGTGTGTGTGTGTGTGTAAAAACATATTAGCAAATAAAGAGTGAACAGGCAAACACTGAATGGATAAATAATGAACATAAAGAGTGAACTGGTGAACAAGTGAATGGGTACATAATGAACACATAACAAGTGAACAGTGAATGGGTACATAATGAACACATAACAAGTGAACAGTGAATGGGTACATAATGAACACAACGAGTGAACAGGTGAACAGTGAATGGGTAGCCTACATAATGAAGACATAAAGAGTGAACTGGTGAACAAGTGAATGGGTACATAATGAACACAACGAGTGAACTGGTGAACAAGTGAATGGGTAGCCTACATAATGAAGACATAAAGAGTGAACTGGTGAACAAGTGAATGGGTACATAATGAACACAACGAGTGAACTGGTGAACAAGTGAATGGGTACATAATGAACTGGCACAGACTAAAAGCTAATAGTCTACCATCAAGGCAAAGGGGTACAATGGCTGCGCAAGCCGCTTCTACGACGTCAGCATTTAACTGATGAAGTTTCAGTGCTGTGGTTATCTCCACAACTGCCTTCTCTTCGGATGCCACAAACATGTTGTCCTCTGCAACAGAAAACAAATCTAGTACAAAATCACAGATTTTTACACATTGTGTGTCAATGGTGAGAATAAGGTATATGAAACATTAAATAATGCAGTGATAATGGAAGTAATTATGGAACATTTAACAGTGGTGACAGTGGAATTACTGGTATACGAGACTCTTAAGACCACTGGTAACAATGTGAGTATACTAGACACACTGGTGACAAAGGGGCAGGACGAAGCCAAGTGATAAAACGTTCGCTTGATGCATGGTCAGTCTAGGATCGATCCCCATTTGTGGACCCATTGGGCTATTTCTCGTTCTAGCCAGTGGTGTAACAAAGGCTGTGTATGTACTATCCTGTCTGTGGGATGGTGCATATAAAAGATCCCTTGCTGCTAATCTAAAAAGAGTAGCCCACGAAATAGCAACAGCAGGTTTCCTCTCAACATCTGTGTGGTCCTTAACCATATAACTGTAAATAAAATGTGTTGGGTGCGTCAAATAAAACATTTCCTTCCTTCCTTCACTGGTGACAATGTCAGTACATTGTATGTGACACACTAAACAAACATTCTGACAATACTGCTAACGCAATACATACATTACAAGTTCAAGAGCCATAACTGTAAAAATAAAATTGGATATGTACCAATTTCGACAGTGTTATGGCCCTTAAATAAATTCCCATGAACGTCAATATTGACCTGGCCACAACTGTCAAAAATGGTTAAATCCCAATGAATCTCAAACTTGATTTGTGGGACACTGAGAAAAAACAGTCTGCAAAACTATATGTGTGATAGACAGACAAACAAAGCCTATAGTCCCCTCCAGTTGGACTGGTAGGGGATTAATAATTTTAAACTTTAAATTTTGAGAGAAAAAAAAATCTGAAAAACTATGTGGGACAAACAGACGGATGGACAGACAAAACATACAGTCCCTTCAGGTTGGACCGATAAGGGACTAATCATTTTAAATATTATGTAGACACACCATTGACAGTAAGACTCCACAGAGCATGACAGCATGCCCCCACCAGTTGGGCACTGTCAGAGTGGTTCCTCATGGCATTCACGATCAGCTTGATTCCACCCAACTCTCCGATGATCACACTCGCTCTTTCTAAAATAACACAAAACAATTTCATACTATACTAAACAGGTACTGGAATATGGCTGGTAAAACAATTGTTTTAAACAATATTTATTCACCGTCAAATATGTGGTGACCTAATGGGATTGGTTAATAGTCAAAATCCTATATATCAAGGCCTCTAACTGCATATAAGTAAAGCTGTATCCTAACCAGACGCGAACCATTATTTTAGAAATTGTTGATTTCAATTGCCGTATCCTAACTGCACATATACGGTGCGACAGATAAATGTGTCACATCGCAGGCGTGCAGTTAGGATGCGGCAATTGAACTCAATGAATTCTAAAATAATCACTCGCATTCGGTTAGGATACAGCTTTAAACATAAGAATATAAGACTACATGTATTTGATATTGTTTGAGGTGGATAGAGGCATTAAATAAGCTGAAAACCAAAGGATTCCCAATCCATCCCCAAACAAATATAAAATGTCTTTTTCTCTCAAACCCTTAGGAGGAAAACCAGTAAAAACATATTTAAAATTGATGATGTAAGGCATTTTTAAAAATAATATTTTCTTTATTTTTACATTATATTAACATTCAAAAAGGTATTTAAAATTCAATGCTTCAGTATTTTTGTTTTGAACAGATAAATATCAAGCATCCACAAAATGTCTATCCAGTTTTTCATGACTATGGCCTACCATACTGTATTTATCTTTCAAAAATAGACCTACAATAACAAATTATTATATTATTTTACAGAGGGTTTTTTGGTGGGGTTTTGGGTTTTTTTTGGGGGGTGGGGTGGGGGGGGGGGGTGTCATCTAAATAATTTAATCAATAACAAAATTATGAGCAAGAACATAATACACATTTTATGAGACCAACATGTTTCTAAATATTAACAGTGTTGCTGTTTCTTATTATATATCTTCAAAAACCAGGTTAAAACAAAATAAACTTTAAGCAACTTTTCCAACCAGAACTTATTTCTAGTACTTTCCATTAATGTATACCTCATACACAAATACTGGTTACAGGTGTGTTCATTTCACTGGATCGTTTGGCTTTAGCATCTAGGTTATCACTATGGAACATAAAATCAGATGCTTTTAAATCAATCACCAACATATGATTTATGTCGCCGTCTGCAGGGCTTTAGATCTCACTTATTTGTGCACAATGGGGACTTTTGTCTTTTCTCAGTGTAGGAAGATTGTTTTACTTCAGTACCGTCATTAACAGCTGCTGTAGAGTTGTCAATATTCAGAAATGCATTTCAAGTTATTTTAATTTAATTAAACAAAAATATGTCAATGGTTTTGAAGTGAAATATTTTGACGTCAGCATGTTTGTACTTAATTTGGACGTGATTATTTTGGTCACTCGTATTTTGGGCACAAAGTTTATCACCTCGACTTTGGTGCCATCTAAAGCCCTGTGTGTGATACCTCGAATCGCACACAGTGTTCTCTCCAAACTGTGTGTAAGAAAATAATATATTATTATTACATGATTATTGTATGATTAAAATAACTTGGTGCATATCGAAGTGTTACGTCCCATTAGAACGTCATATGATGACATCATGCATCGATTGGCACACTACAACCGTACCAGAACATCAACCAAACAAGACCAGTGATATAAATTAAAATCGATTATGGGTATAAAGTAGGATATTAAACTCGCTATCATTTTGTTTATTGTTTTTGTCCCTCGTGAAATAATTTTCATTTTCACTCACTAAAACAACTGAAAATTATTGCACTCAAAACATAAACTTGATATGAAATGGTAACTTGTTTAATATACTATAAATAAGTATAAGTATCATATCAATACTGATTTACCGTACCGAGCAAATTTCAAAATACAGAAAAACTAAAATGTTATTCGCCATTTAGTAAGGCACAAATAATATATCTGACAAACGCAAAATAGCTGAAAAGAAGAGAGAGATGAGGGCCTTGTGTATGAGTTTAATTTTATTTAGATGAAATTAGCAGGTGAGACTAACTCAAGCATGGATTTAAAGCTGAATATACCGAAAATACTATACCGATACCAAGGTAAATCACCCCCAAAATATCAATACTGATCCCGAACCTGCAATTTCAATACCGCCCAGCTCCAACACTAAGTGTAACAGCATAATTAATTTTGTATTCTTACTTGCATCTGACAAAGCCATCAGCAATGTGACACATGCCAGCTGTAATTCCAAGTTGTCCGGATGAGCCTGCAACAGCAAATGATAGCACATCTAGAGCATTGATAACCAGTAATTAATACACAGCACAAATCAGACAGAAATACTTAGCAAAACTGTCCAAAAAGCCATGGTGCATTACTGACATTAATACAAGTTTTGTCATAATCAATTACAACATTACTACAGTACTTGGATTATTATAAATATCTGCCGCTGTATTAATGCTATTATTTTACTATTATTGTACTGTACAATGCTATTACTGCACTTTATCCGGCAACCACCGTTTCTATCGGCCGATTATGACCGATTAAAGCAAAGTCATAAACGTATACTAGCAGATTATGACTTTTGACATCACTCATGTGAAGTCACATGCATATCTACATTACAAAATTGATCATTTGACCTCTACAATGTATATGTAAATGTAGGTCATCATACAATGTAGCTGAAATAACAGAAATAATTGCTTTTCCCCTTTCTTTTTATGGTCTCCAGGATAAAGATAATAACTAGTTAATGACATAAGATATCGGGTTTATCCTGTTCAGGCCAAATGAAAAATTCTGCTCGACAATGCTCACAGAATTTCCCATTCTTACTATCACAAGATAAAGCCAACACCCTACGTCATTATCTAGTTATTCTCTATATACTATACTATTACTACACTGAACTGCACACTATTAGTATGTACGTGGTCTATAAAAGAAATAACAGTGAAACTTGTCTAAACGGGATCACACTGGGAACCTAATATTTATCCCATATAGACAGGATCAGGACCCATATTCACAAAACATTGTAAGCCTAGTTTTACACATAAATGTAAATCTACGACTGAAGAGCTATTCACGAAACAACGAAAACGTAAGTTATGTGTAAAGTTGGACATAAATATAAGAGTGCCTCCGGTTACAACTAACGCTGCACATAAGTGTGTACATATAATAAATCAAGCACGATCACCATTATTTACTATTATTTACGAAAACTGGCAGCATTTCCAATAATTGAAGCAGTTTGCGATGGCGAACGTCCACGGATTTAACATATTTTTGTTGATAATCGAACGGATGTTTTCGACTCAGCCAATTTTTCCTGAGTTATCTTTTACTTTTTAAGAAAACTCCTCAAATTCGTACTACCAAAACGTGGATCCTCATCAATACCAAAATGCCATGGTTCGCCGTTATTGTTAGCAGACACCAAACGAAATTGCGTTTTGCACATTTGTTATTTACCAGTAGCCCTCGTTTCTAATGTTGTTTTTTTAAATTTCTCCAGTGAGAGCATTAAATCGAATATGGGTCCTGGTGGTTACAGGGTAAAATTTTAGTTTATAAAAATTCAGACTATGAACCTTGGCCGGTTTAAGACAGGTTTCACTGTACATCAATTAAAAATGACCTGCATGAACATTTCATACAGAATATAAACTAATCTAACTGGTAGCTTTTGGGGGCAATAAATTGAACTGAATATTAACAAACTATTTAATATGTTGTTTCCAGTTGACTATTTACATCACACATTCTAATGTGAAGGCATAGTTTAAATACAAACCAAAATGTCAAAATACAAATTCATTATTCATTTATAATCACGTTATGATAATGTTGCTAATAGTTATATCCACATACAAATAACAAAAGAAGTTACTCGATTTAAATTTATATAGTTTAAAAACTGAATATAATATAAGATAATTAAACCTGCATAGCCTTCGGTATCACAGTGATGATTTCAGGAGTAAACAAGAGATCGCCTGCCTTTGCTGCGAAAGAAAAGAAAAAAAAAGAAGATTTTTTTTAAGAGGCATGTATAACAATCAAACCAAATGGGTTGACTAGAACACTGCTTGTATTCTGTTACTCAGGTGCACTGTCTGTTACTTCCTTCCTGTTGAGTCATTGTCTCTATTAAGTCGTGCTATTTGGGAGTTTACCCCCTTTTTAAAGTAATACACCACTTACTGTTTGTTTACATTCCAAGTCTCACAGTAAGATGTGTAGACAGTCAAATAGCTAAGGAATTTTAAGTACATCCAATTATTTGCTACAGTTTAACTCAAAACATTATTTTTTGTATACATGAACCAAAATAGGTCAAAATCACATGACCCATATGCCAATTAAAACATTTGTAGTTTTCGTAATTTATGACGATCATGCCAAAATATATATCGAAGTATCGTCTGCATGTGCATGTTTATTTTTACGTATTAGTGAGTTACGTCAGTAAAAATGTGAGGTCACACGTCAATTGTTTTTCCATGCAAGCAAATAAGGGCACTACAATTTGAAAACATAAACTAAGATGTAGATTAATACAGTTTTGCATTAAAAATATGGCTATTACTACAATATGTATAGTGAGTATTATATTTGAATAAATATTAAACAAATATTTAGATAAAAAATACAATTAGAAATAACCAAAGCTATTGAAAAAACAAAAACGAGGTTTGTCCCACCTTATCTTGCAAGCGATATTTTAAACACCATGCAGTAACCTGCTGACTACTAAATCAATAAATATTTTCATAAAAACAGTTCCTTTTTTTATCGATTTCTTCAAGACATAAATTCAACCAAGCAAATTGCAGCTATATACTTTGTTCTTAGGACGTTTTTCGCTTCTATACTTGAAAATAGTAAATAACATGACTCAATAGAGTTAAATGTATGTATTTTTTGTTTAGTGAGCAGGGGTAAACCGATTGTAAGCACGTGTGTACTTTTGATTGCATCAAATATGTAGATTCTTCTGCATTGTTGGTTCAAGTAACAATTAAAACTTTTCTTCGACTAATAATTATAATAAAATTACAAAGCAGTTTTAAAATATACTGATCAAAATCAAATTTCATTTCATCAATCTATAATCCACTTTCAGTAGTCATTAGAATGAAGTGGGGGTTTTACTCAGTTTAGAAAGAAAGGAAAAAACATGTTATTCAACGATATACTCATAAAAATTTTAAATTCTGAAGTTGAGCCCTCCGGGAAGAAAAAGCCATAAGAGCCAATCTTGTAAAACTTGTAGTTCGTAGCATGCAGGATATCATGGAAGTGTGTGCACAATGGAAACATTCTGTGAAACAGTGTCATGAACCCAAATTTAAAGACTCCCAATGATTACAAACTTTAAATGATGAAAATAAGAGAAGAGGAAATCTACAAAGCTGTGGAAAATTGAAATCCCGAAACAATGTACAGGACAGGGGTGGGACGTAGCCCAGTGATAAAGCACTCGCCGGTTGTTTCGGATAGATCCCTGTCGGTGGGCCCATTTGACTATTTCTCGTTCCAACCACAGGGCACAATATTTCACGCGAACCGTCGTTCTGTTCGCGTGTCGGTTACGCAAAATTAAATTTACGCGAACCGCAAATCGGTTACGTCGTGATCTTTAGACGTTCAGAAATTAAAACTTGCAAACTTCACGATTACAAGACGTGTATTCATGCAGACATACTACTATTATTCTGACAAATGTTTTAGACTGATTTTTAGATACTTGATGCGCGGCAAACCAGTAGACAACGGTACATTGCAAGGGTTGTGACTTGCGACCAAAGGCTCAGTATAGAGTCGAGCCAAAAGTTTTAAAGAAATGTGCACGGACCGCTAAGGCGCCTAAATTATCTGGAGCTATTCTATTGCGTTTGGTGGCACTAATACGCTTCCGTACTAAAGGAATATATGTAGACATACCTATAATTCTACAAAGGTTGAAAATGGTTTTAACGTAAACAAAAATGCAAAAATGTCACAAAAGCTGAAAAATACTAACATCGAATAATGAGCTTTAAATAACAAACATTTGGAACGTCACTGTAGTATAGAAGTACCATCGATAAAGTGAAAGTTGCATCGCCACTGCAAAATATCAGTGTCAAATTGTGGTCCTTCTTTTTATGTTATTATAAGATTTATTTTTACTAATCTAATCATGCACCAATGAGTAGCCTGTTTTATAGTTCAGAGGAACTGGACATTTGTTGTTTGAGTTTTTGGTGGTGGGTTTTTAATCTGCTGTATACTAAATTTTACATATCAGTGACAAATGGTAGCCTTTATTTGTTATTTATAAAAGAAAATTATTAGTCTAATCATGCATATGGGCATTTTTCCTCCAAATGTATCTATTTTGTTTCAGTACTGGGCTGATATTTAGTCCTTTTATAATAGTGTTAACTTCCGCAAGCTGCACAGGGGTTTTAGAATACGGTGGCCCGATGCCAGAGGACAGTGGTTTTTAGATTCGGGCAACTAAAAATTACTTTTTGCGATCCCGATGGCAAGTGCTGAATAATAATAAATAATAATAATAATAATAATAATAATAATAATAAATCTACAACGCTATGATCGTACGAAAACAAAAGAAACGTCTACAAGTCACTTCTTTTGATTTGCAATCATTAAAGAAACTGTTTTATAAAACGTTTTCTTTTGTACTTTGTTTTAACTTTGTTTGAGCTAAAAATTATGTATTTAAAATATAATTTCAACGTAACTTTGAGGTAACCGATCAGGTAATCCACAGGTTACGGAAATATAATTCACATAACCGAATAATCGGTTACCTAGGTAAAAACCACGTGAACCGACTTCCGGTTACCTCAGATTTCGAAATATTGTCCCCTGCAACCAGTACACCAGAACTTATAAATCAAAGGCTGTGGTATGTCTGTGGGATGGTTCATATAAAAAAACTCCTTGCTACTAATGGAAAAATGTACTGGGTTTTCTCTCTAAGACTATACGTCAAAATTACACATTTTTTTAGATCCAACAGCCAATGATTAATAAATCAAACATGCTCTAGTGGTGTTGTTAAACAAAACTGGAGAAAACTTGAGGATGAACCAAATCAAGGAAGGAGAAAGAAGGAAGCTTTAGTCATATAACTGGAACAGGAAAGAGGACACATTGGAAGAATTTTAGGCCATCCCATTGGTTGTTGGAATGTTAGGATTAGACTACTATCTTTAGGGCAATATGCATTTGTTTTTATGACAAGTGAAGTTGAAAAGAAATCAAATATCCAGCATTAATCATATATGTCACAAAACTGGACTGACCGACTTTTAAATAAACTAATTAGACTTAATGAGAAATATTATATATCAAAACTGTCATCTGATGAGACGTATTTGATAAAACAAATATCATATTAGTTTTGTTTTCAGCAGACAGTTTGTGTGTGCGTGTGTATGTTGTGTTACTTTAACGTACCGGACAGTGCGAGACTGCCAAGGACATCACAGCCGACGGTCTGGATGGATGGGTCGGCCATGTTGTTTGACATGGCGAGGGCGATGAGGCGCTTGCTGTTGTCGTTCATCAGGATCGTCTCCTGCTCCTTGAACAGCTCGAGGAGCCGGCTCAGGCACTCCTTCACACACTCCTCGAAGTCTATCGTGCCCGCCATGTGTTCCAGCACCGACTCCGGAGTCAAGGTGTCCGGTAACGGCTCTGTGAGTACAACAATACAGATACTGTAAATCATTAATAAGGCTTCTGGAAAATAATGCATCATAATATTATTGCATTGAGAAAGGAACTAACAATAAAGAATGAGTTTTTTTTTTAAATGCGACCTAGTAAATTAACTTTAGAAAGTGACACTAGTTAAGTGTCAAATTGTGTACATGTGGCAGGTTTGTATTTGTTGCATATTGAGGTTATGGCAGGTTTAGGTTTTAATATAGTTAATTTAATATAGTTTGATAAAGTCTAGGTTTTAATGTATTTATTGAAATTGATTTTAGGCAAGTCTAACTTAAATAAAGCACAGACTGTGCATGAACAAAGTTCACTAGCACATGAACTCTTTCTATTGTCTGAGCATGAGCTTTTCCGTTTCTTTTCTGCCTCAAGTCAGTTGCTATATTCAGTTGACTTGTTGACTTCAGATGTGCTGGTTGTGTTTTAGCTTTTAACTTTATTTTGTTCTGAAGACATTGAAACCTGAGTTTTTATCTGGTTAATGTTGGACCCAGATCCCATATATTTGGTGCATTATTTGCAGTTAATATATATTAATTTCATTACACTTAGACAATACTAAATGTAAATGTTAGATATAACAATCACTTAGGTAAAACTATTATATGTAATTGAGTGCTGGAGTGTGTTTAAAGTATTCACATGAGTTGTATTTATTGTGTATGCTATGTGCAGTTAAGATATTGCGACATGTGTAAGTGTACATTATGATACATTGTCATAATTGATGATATGATATTAATAATATGGATGATGTTATATACGACGTAATGGCCATGAACAATATGTATGTATATGTGTAATATGTCGTGTTGGTCGGATATATGTTTATGTATTTTATTTTAATTATATCAGGGGCTTTAATCATTATTTCGGACACGACCCAAACCTGGAATAAATATGAGTTTTGAACCCTGAGCAGCTTTTACGTTTCTTTCAACTCTAAAAACCCATACTGTTACATACATAACGACTGGTATTCCATATACTTAATTACTGCTCAACACACATTGCTCAACGATTTACACACAAACAGATTCCCACCCATACCCACATGCCCACATAATCACACCCACACACACCTCATAGACCCATACATGCATAAACGCCCTAACACAAACACTCACAATCATACATTTTCCTTTTAGCCTGATACACCACAAACATTTATGCATAAAGAAAAAGAAGCAATTGATTTCTGTTTTTCCCTTTATTTCCTTCATTTCTGAGTACACTGCCTCAGGTGAAGTAACAGCATTATTACAAAGGCATCGCCAAATTCAAAAGAATGGTTACTCACTAATTTAGAATAGAATACGTACGACATCCATATTTTGACAAAAGCTGTCTCTTTCTCTTTTCCACAGAACTGGAGTCACTGATTTCAACACACGAACGGACGTATGGTAGCTTTTCTACAAGGTTTCTGAAAACATTTATAAATGATTTTAACACAGGTGATGGATATATTAAAGAATGTGCTTTAGACTTACATGAAAATACAATTTCAAGATTATTTTAGTTAACTTCACAATAATTAAAATTTTAAGTCATACTTTTTAAGCAGAAGGTAGCAGGGTCAAAAACCCTCCCAGCTAACACAAATGGGGTTTTTCAATACATTTTCCAGGGGAGCATGACCTGACAATGCTTCGCTCACCAGTTGAGACCCTCCCCCTGCAAAAATTCCTGCACATGCACATGTGTACATTACTTTCTCTGTTAACTCAATATTTTTAACTCCTTTAACTCACTATGTTCTGACTCACTCAGTTCATCAAGCATTGCTCAGTTGACCAATTAATCATAAAATAGCAGATGTAGTACCCCAAAAATATAAAGAACATTTTAATAACCTATTAATCAATTAACCACCAGGAGAAGTCAAGAATGGTCGTTCATGTTACCACATGTCAAGAAAGTTGAAAACAGTACTTCAGTCTCCACAAAATATTTTGAACAAAAATACCATCTAAATTTTGGTCAATAGCTTGCTGATTAAATTTAAATTTTACAAACAAGTTAAAGTACGAGGATAGCGATATGAATGAACAACAAAGTATCGGCGAATTTATGAAAGAATGGAGAAAACTTGGGAGTGTTTTCTCTTTTACAGATACATTACCTGTCCTCAAACAAGTGCACTTCCCCCCTACGGCTAGTAGTCTCGTCAGAAAATCCCAAAATCCTTAATTCTTCTACTGTATGATCTCTCTAGTTTCGTCCACGTGACTGTACCTTCCTTGTTTACCTCTTCACTATCGGGTCCGGACATCTTTTCTTTGGCTCCGTTTTGGAGTCAATTGGCTTTTGGGATGTTCGGACCAGACTACTAGCCGTAAGGGGAGGGGAGGGGGGGGGGGGGGGGGGTGTAAATGATAATTGTAGTAACTTTAAACTTCTTAACCTGTCGTAACCTGTGGGTTACCAGGCCCATTAATTTATGGTAACCCAGGCCTTCAGATTTCACAGAAATGATCGTTTCCGCTACAGTGTCGGTATAATCACGGATACACAATTTTGATTCCCACGATTATTCTATCGAGTGCGACTATTCAACAAAAATAATATATATATATTTATCCTATAACTTACCCGTGATATCAATGTCATATACCCATGTGATAATTTTAGTGTATTAACCCGGTTAATAACGGTATTCAAATTTGCAAGGTCTCTGGGTAATGTGTTGCTGTGGGGTCATTTGCTTACAAGCCAACAAGACCTGTGTACCTAAGCATAATGTTTAGTTAAAATGCATGACTTCAAACTAATTTGTGCTAATCAAGATGACTTCATATTACCGATGGCAGAGACTTTAGTACTGTGATTTACTAAAAATTTAATTAAAATGTTATTTTAGAAGTGTTATAGGATAAATAGAATTTGCTACTCGTGTTTTTTAATATGTAAAATATCAACTTCGTCTAGTTAAGCAGAGCCTCTACAAATACCGATTAACATAGACTCGGTTGATATTTTCCATATTAAAAAATACTCGTGACGAATCCTCTATATATAATTTTTTTTTAAATAATTTCCAACGGGTTCCCATGATCAAAAGGCATGTAATCGAAAAACTGTTTCATGAAATTTGAAATCCTATGGCCTGCCAACCTGTGTATGGGTTACCAAGCTCTATGTTTATTTTGATGCCTGCGATAAATGAAGACAAATATCGTCCGATTCCCACCACTACATATAACTCACTCTGGAGACACCCTAAGCTCTGGGTTTGGTTTTAGCATGGCTCGTATTGTCTTGATGAGGTCACCAGAAAACTTCTACAAAGAAAGAAAAGGAAAGGAAGGTTTGTTTAATGACACCTCAGCACATTGTAAACGATGACCATTTTGACCATTGGTCAAGAAAAAGAAAAGTAACCCATAGTGAACCATATTGGTGTGGACTGCAGCAGATGGCAAGAAAAACAAGTTCTATTAAGTCATCTCCTTTAAACCTGGAAGCTAAAAATATCAACATTGTGCATGACAAATTTTACAAGAATAAATAAAACAGATGGCTTACTGTTGCACTCTAGAAATGGGATACATTTGTTACTGCAGATGACGATTATATAGTGAATGGAAGTGTTGTCTCTTGCTTAATTCTGTCAAGTCACTTATATAACATCAGTGATTTATAATTCAAGGCATTGGAATTTGATATTTTTTTGTCTGGCCAAATTTTGCCATGGATCATTCTGTCCATATGGGTAATTACAGTAAAAGATATTACAGGATGGAGTGGCGTGATGGAAGCTTTAAGGTATACATACACAGCATGGATATACAAAAGAACAGGAAAGAAAGAAATGTTTTATTTAATGATGCACTCAACACATTTTATTTACAGTTATACGGCATTGGACATATAGTTAAGGACCACATAGATATTGAGAGGAAACCCGCTATCGGTACTTCATGGGCTACTCTTTTCGATTAGCAGCAATGGATCTTTTATATGCATCATCCAATAGACAGGGTGGTACATACTACGGCCTTTGATATACCAGTCGTGGTGCACTGGCTGGAACGAGAAATAGCCCCCCCCCCACACACACACCCCCACACCCCAAAAACCTGAAGAGGAAGACACCTGTGCAATATGCTCGAGGGACTCCTCCAGGACTTCGTCGTCATTCTGAATGGACTTGAGCAGCTCGGCAAATGTCGATCCATTGTACAGGAAAGTGCTGGCCAGCTCAAACAGGATGCAGCCCAGCGACCACAAATCACTCCGCTCATCGTATTGCTCGTTAGCAACCTCGGGGGCCATGTAGTTAGTTGTACCTGTAGAAAAAAACACCCAATACTAGTGCATGGGTATGTCACATATATAACAAGCACACATTTTTTGTAGAGTATCTTGCACAACACCCATCTGGTATTTTTGTGCTGGGGTGTTGTTAAACATTCATTCAACACCCATCTTTTTATAACAGAACATTTGAGATCTGTCCTTTAAACAAACATGTCTGTATTTGACATGACACCCAATAGCCAGCGTGTATTTTTGTGCTGGGGTGTCGTTAAACATTCATTGATTGACATCCTGCTTATAAAGAGCAGCTGAGATTGGTCTCTTACTCACAAATACCAGTATCTTAACACCTGCTTATAAACAGAACCTGACTATTGTCTTTCCTTACAAACATCTTTACTTTACTATCTTTATGTTGTACAAAAATTGAGTCAAACACTTACCAGGAGGACATCTGGTGTTTGTTCTGATGTCTCCTATAATGGTGGACACCCCAAAATCTCCCAAACACAACGTCCCGTCACCGTTGATGAAGATATTACTAGGCTTCAAGTCTCTGCATTAAACACAAATAATCACATGAGGATAGTGCTCAAAACAAAAACAAGTAGGCTCTAACTGTAGGTTAGGTAGGGATTGTTTAATACAGTGAAACCTCTCAAAACCGGACACTGTAAACTGGAATTCTCTGAAAACCGGACATTTTTATGGTCCCTTTTTAAATATCTGTACATAAGAGAACCTCTCTAAACTGGATACCTCTTAAAATTGGACTTTTTACTTAGTCCCGAGGTGTCCGGTTTAGAGGAGTTTCACTGTATCTTATTTTCACGTCAATGTATGTTTCTTGAAGTGTAACATGATTACAATTATTTATCTATATTACAAAGGATGGAAAAAATTAGCATAATATGTATTTTCAATGACAGCTGTTCCAGAAATGAGGCTTCTGAGAATGGAACATTTTAATGTAACCCATTTCACTTGTTACAACTATGTTACAACTAGGTGGCAGTTACATTTACTGAATGCAGAGAAGTTTATAATAGTAAGCATCAAAATTAGGCAGCAGATTTTTGTCATGGTTGCATGTCTGATGGGATTGGGAAAATCAGCCCAATTTAATCATAACTGGGATGGTTTTTTCAGGTCATTAAATGATGCAATACACTCAGAGGTTCTAGAATACGGTGGGCCGATGCCCAAGGTTTTTAGATTTGGGCCACTAAAAATTATTTTGTGCAATCTTGATGGCAAGTGGTAAATTTGTTTTTAAATAAAATAGAAAATATCTACAAAACATCTACAAGTCACTTCTTTCAATTTGAGGTTACATGCAACATGTCACTAACAAATAGTTAGCCACCAGTAATCTTTGACCCATCCATGACATCAATATACCTACCCATGTAATTTTATTCAAGGTATAAAGTGTAAATATTGAAAACACAATTTGGTTTGTTTAGCAGCTATTTTGTTCTTTACACTGGAAACCAAATATTTGTTACTCTAATACTAATAGTGATACAGTGCAAGCGTAATATGCAAAATGGTAACCAGTCTTTTAAAGGTTGGATGTCACCATTTATGTTTGCAAAACTTTAAACGTGTAAATTATTTATTTCATTTTTAAAATATCACATAAATTGCAAGATTTGTCCAAAAAAAAAAAAAATAATAATGTCGTAGATGGTTTATTATGGGGGAGTGTTATGTATGTACATAGTTTTATGTTTAATGTTTTAGTAATATGTTGTCCGCAACTAAAGTATAATGTAAATTTAGAAAATATGATTTGTTGATTGCACTATCGGGTACAAAATCGATATACAGCGTAACATGTAGCACTGCAGCTTATTGCACACGCACGATTTGTCCATCGTGTAGTTACATAAATAGACGGGTGTGTTGGGGAAACGTTGTCACTTATCACTGGGTGTTGGAGGATCGGATTGTCGTCAGGTTAGTGTGTTTTGATTTAATAGTATTTTATATTTCATGGTAGGAGTTCTTGTATAATATATTTAGATTTAGTATTGGTATGAATGTATTAACGTTTACTGTAG
Source organism: Gigantopelta aegis (assembly GCF_016097555.1). NCBI lineage: Eukaryota > Metazoa > Mollusca > Gastropoda > Neomphalida > Peltospiridae > Gigantopelta > Gigantopelta aegis. The sequence goes on from NC_054708.1 coordinate 75,951,055, forward strand.
ATTATCTTTACCGATCAACTAAAACAGGGTTATAATTACTATTTATGGTATGCGCTATTTTCATTGTTTACCTGTATGTATTTTAATAACCATTTTGGGGTTTTGAATTGTTAGGAAATGTGTTTTCATTTAGACGACATTAAATTACGGTGGTTTGAAATACCATGGTTTTGTAACTAATTGTATTGTAGTATGGTTTTGATATTTGATTTTAAGATATGTAATTTTTATATGCAGGTGAACGGATATTGATAGTTACGACGGAATTGACAGTTTTACTTGTTGGAAGCCCAGGTCCATATACCTGGTAGGTAGAACATGCATGTTAACAAAGATTATTACAAATGATATATTATATCTATGTTCTATTATGTACGTTATATTGTGTATGCCATTATATATGTATATATGTGTTGGTATATATATTAATATATATATAATGTATATTGGTATGTGTTAATGTAATATGTATGATATATTATATATGTGAAATAAGGTTTATCACAAGGGACGAAAGGTTATGTACTATGAAATGTTGAACTTTTGAAACTGTTATAACATACAATATTATGTTAATAATATTGCGATGTATTTTTTTTATGAAAGTAAAGTAGGGTTTTCGTGACCCAACTTTAATATTTCTGTAAGTAATATTTATATATTTTATATTTATAGGGCTTTTATTATTATGATGAACTTCGAACCCTATGAATAAACCATCAAGAACGACTACTGTGTTTGTTGATGCTGTTACAATAATACACATGTAATAATAATTAAGTACACAATATCATGAAATATATAAATAACATATAACAAAGTATCTACATTGAAAAATTTCTAATTTGGTGGTGGGGGAGGGGTTTGTAAGGATTAAACTGATACATGTACAACTTTAAAGGATTTCTTTGGGGGGGTTGGGTGTGGGGGCGGAGGGAGGAGTTCCCATTCATAAATAAATAAATACTCATTTATAAGTTTTATAAGTGACAAAATATTCATTTGTTTTTAATGCTGTTAATTGTTGTAATGGTAACATGGATTATTTTAATAAGATATGTGGTTTTAGTAGAAACAATTATTTTAAAATTTTAACAGGTAACTTTATTCTAAATTGATGAAAATTGTTTGTATGTTCTTCTGTTGTGTAAATTGACAAATTGATTGAACATGATCACAGTATACAAAATGTAGCCTACATTGAAAAGTTAATTATTTTAATTTACTGTGGGTTTTTTATTATCAACAGTTAAATATGGGCAAGTGAATTTTGCACCACGGCCAGTGAAGTTTAAAATCAACTGGCACCATGGCAAGTGAATTAAATTTTTTGTTATAGACCCCTGTACACCATCATTAAACTAACTTACCACAACATACATAATTACAAAACTATTTACAAATAAAATTGGGAAATTTCAGTGCTACGTTCTTTTGGGAAGTGGCTTATGTTCGGTAAGTACCACAGAATGCCTGGAAAAATCCCTGGATAGCCATCAAAAATTGAGGCCATCCATCTACATGTATTAATACCAATGAACACACTATTATGTAACTGATATCCTAAATTTAATATGCAAATAAAAAATTGGTAACAAAACACTACACTTTCTTAAACAAAACACAAATTAAACCTTTATTTCAGTAATTTTCTGAGGCCTAAAATTGAAACTTACATTGTTTTCTCTTTTCATGACATTCTTCGCAGGACAGTCCATTAGACTAAGGGAAAGTGGCATCCTTTGGAGGAGAGGCAAGGCCCCATAATTAGTATACATGTACCATTTATGAAGCTACACTGTACAGTGTGTATTCACAATAAACTTGTTTTTTCATTCATATAATATATATGGTGGGATTGTTATTTGTATACATTGTATAAAGAACGTTTTAAACATTTATTACTCAATTTAAATAAAGATAAATGACTTCACATGACTGACAATCATTAAATATTATGCTAAATAATATACCTAATAGATGTAATACAAAACAAACCTGTGAAGAATTCCTTGTCTGTGTACAAAAATCAATGCCTCCATAATCTCACCCAAGAACCTTTTCACAATCTGGAATCAAAACGAAAACTGGTGACAATTTGAAGATATCCTTAAAGGTAGTACTAAACCAAATAACTTCTGGCTGGGTCAAAGTTCGAGGTGCACCCAACTTTTATAAAGATGTTAACACGACAAGTCCTATGATTGGTGATAAATGTGAGTGTGTTGGTTGCATTAAAAAAACCAGAAGTTTCATCTGGGCAAAAAATGTATGCAATTTTATTTCATCTACATTGTAGTACCACTGTGTCAAGTAGCCTTGTGCTTGAAACATGTACATGTATGGGGTACCTGTAAAAAACACTACTGAAATTTTGTGCAGAACTAAGGTAGTCATAGACGCTACCCATTATCTCTGAAATGGGTGGTAGTATTTATATCTGTGGTGTTTACATGGATTGATAAGCTGCAGGTAGGAGTTTTAGCCATATATGTTACTATTGTCGTCTATAGGATTTGATTTGGTAGTATATACCCTATAGAGAATTAATGTCCTGTTCCGTCTAAAAGGCCTTTCATAATGATTGAATTAACATATTAATTGAATTACATCTAATTTGCAAAGTTATTAAATTCTGAAAGTATGTAATCTTAAAAATATCACATACTTTGATTACCTTGGATATATGCTAGCTATTATATAATTAAATCTATTATCATTGGAAATGAAAAGTTAAAGTTGTTTTTGTTTAATGACACCACCAGATCACATTGATTTATTAAGCATCGGCTAGGATATCAAACATTTGGTAATTCTGACAGTTTTACAGAGGAAACCTGCTACATTTTTTTCATTAGTAACAGGGAATCTTTTAAATGCACCATTCCACAGACAGGATAGCACATATCAAGGCCTTTGAAATACATGTATCAGCTGTGGTGTAATGGCTGGAATGAGAAATAACTCAATCGATCCTAGAGTCAGACTGACCACGCCTCTGATACGCGCTTTACCAATGGGCTATGTCCCACTCCTATGAATACTGTTATTGCATTGTTTAAGACTACAGTTAATATGTAGGTAAAAGAATTGTTATAAATATGCTGGGGTCTGTGGGGGTTTTCATATGTACATTAAAAATAAGTAAAATACACTAAATAAGTATTAAAGGTAAAATTAGTTATGTATAGGGTTAACACAAAAATAGCTTCTAATACTTCAAGTACATGTACTTGAATTCATAACAGATACTTGAATTGTAACAGATTGTATACAATGGTAAATTGCTCAAAGTTGAAGCTAAGTGATTACAAATGAAAACTGATGATACAAATTCCAGCCGATACCCAACACTAACAGACTGATAATGCCAGCATGTTTTAACCATATATTTGCACCTATGATAACTTTTAATATGATTAATGTAATTTAACATTAAAAATCATTTAAAATTTTGGTACTCTACGAGACTTAGTATTTGTACAAATGGTGCGGCCCCTATAAAATAAGTGAAAGACAATATTTATAATAATAAAATACAGGGTTATCTCTGGCACTCGCCAGATTCACCAACTGCGAATTTTATTTTAATATGGCGAAAAAATTTCATTTAACAATTGGTATTTTATTGAAAAATAACTGTTGTTTTGTATTTTTTTAAAGATAATTTGGCGGAATGTTTTGTTCACCCAGAGCTAGCCGTGAAATATGTTAATAATATCCAGTATTATTACACACCTCTTCATCAATGGGTTCCCGCTTTTCCTGGTATCCACTGATGAACTTTCTGAGATCTCCATCTGTGTAGTAGTCCATCACGATGCACAAGAACATTGCACAAGCCTGAAATAGGAAGGAAAGAAATGTTTTATTTAACGACGCACTCAAGACATTTTATTTACAGTTATATGGCGTCGTGGTCCGATGCTATCGGGGTTGCGTATCTGATACTATGCTAAGCCTGAAATATACACACAACTTTTAAGCTGTTTATAAATGTATCCAAGATGCTTTTGTTCAATAAATACATTTTTCAACAACCCATTATAAGAGGGATAATATCTACATGCTTTTAAAACAAACAAAATTTAATCAACATGGTTGTGTACTTTTAAATGAGGGTCAAAAAAAAAAAAAAAAACCCAGAAAAAAAAGAGAATGATTTTTACGCCCATGAAAATGTTGAAAAAAAGAAGAACCCTGTAAATAGTCCCATAGCTTATTAATTTTTAAAAAGTCATTCAAATATGAAATATGCTTTGTCAAAAACTGAAAAAAAGGAAAAAGGGAGAAGTCACACTCTACATTTGTTCAGTAAAGTTCCAAATTATAATCTTGGTTCAAATAGTGAAAAAACAAACCCCACACCACTTTGCCAGCTATATTAGGGCTATTCACATAACTACATTTTTGCAGCTGTTAATTTTTTTATATAACAGTCGTTACAGATCTTTTTGTACATTATCATGAAAGTTGCCCGACAAATAAAAGTTTGTTTTGTTTAACAACACCATTAGAGCACATTGATTTATTTATCATTGGCTACTGGATGTCAAACATTTGGTAATTCTAACATATTCTTAGAGATGTTTCATATGCACCATCCCACAGACAGAATAGCACATACCACAGCCTCTGATATACCAGTCTTGGTACACTGGCTGGAATGATAATAGCCCAATGGGCCTACCGACAGGGATCGATCCTAAACTGACAGTGCATCAGTCGAGCATTTTACGACTGGGCTAGATAACATGATTTAATGGCTAGTGAACAGGTCAAGAAAAAAGTATGTTATAAAGTACTACAATAAGATTACATGAATATGTAAAAAGCAGAACAAATACCAACCTCTTTGTCCCACATAACAAAGAAATCTTTGTAGCCACAAACATAGGGATGTTTAAGCTTCTGTAAAGCAAGAGCCTGCAAAACAGAAACATGTAATATGAGACCAATCACAGCAAGGTGTTGGTGTTTAAAAACACTATCTGTCCAAAATAGATAGGTACAGGTAGGTACCCATTATGTTCTGCCAATTAATCTCTGGACTCACACTGTCAGGAACCAAATTTGCTAGTGATTAATTTTTACAATACATTCATGACTAATTAAATCTGTATATATGGGATAAAATTTGTTTTAACAGATCAAAGCAATTTAAAAAAAAAACAAGTCAGTTTTAGTATATTCCCACATCTGCATAGGGTGTTCATTTTGTTTCAAAGTAGGAGACAGAATCACAAAACAGGCAGTCATATATATGTAGTTGATATGAAAAGTAAGGGAAGGGGTAACATTTTATTATTTATATTGAGAACAATTGAAATATTGTATGTCGAGCATCACATATATGTTTTAAGGAAAAAATATTGTTTATCGCCAATACAAAACACTTTAAAAGTTTAAAATGTGTGTAACACCACTTCAGGTCTAAAAGTTTGTGCGAATCTCCGAATCCGATTCGCGCAAGCATAAAACATCCGAATCTGTTTGGATTCACGTGAAATAATTCCACAAGTTAATTAAATTGAATAATTAGTGAGTAAAATTTTACAGAATTAAAAAAAAAAAAAAGTCTAGTTATCAAGCTTCAGTTTAAACTGGCTTCAAAAGCGTAGCATACATTCGAATCCGTGCATGTTTGAAACATAGAGGTTTATCAAGAGTTATCAAGCTTCAGTTTAAACTGGCTTCAAAAGCGTAGCATACATTCGAATCCGTGCATGTTTGAAACAGAGGTTTATCAAGAATAGTCTGGCCTGGAGCCAAGCGATGGTTCGCCCATTTCTATGAACCAAATTGCCAACGAAGAGAACCGAAAGAAACATGTTTGTTCAGTTCTTACATAATAACAATAGACAGTGGTGTGCCACTTTTAGTAATACATCAAACATTTCTATGTCACTTCGCTGATATTATGTTCCTAACCTTAAATTACCTGCTCTTTTTAATCAATAAATCTTTTGTCGGTAGCGGAAATGTACTTCAGTAATATCCATACAAACACTGAACCAATGCGCAAAATACATCGGCAAAAGTATCCCATGCGCTGTTTACGAATAAGTAATCTTCGAAAAGTAACCTGGGCTGCATTCAGCCAGACTGAGAGGGAAAAGGTCCGCTAGACTGGTTTATGCACTTCACAGTAGACAAAATGGCTGGCTGAACTTGGGGCTGGTAAGACACCTAAAAAAACTGACTGTAAAGAAAAATGGCACCAACAACTAAAAAAACTGTTAGTAAAAACACATTTTTCTTTGTTGTTTTTTTTGCTATAAACTTGAATACACTGTTACTGACAAATCTGTTATTCTTTCCAGTAAATAGTAAGGGTTGTTTTATATACACTAATCCATATACAGTTAGTAGCATATGACACATAATTCTATATACTAAAACTGTTGATAAAGTTCTCTGGATTCTCGTGAGAAAAGCTGAATTTTTAGCCCTGCACTTGAGCATATTGATTTATTTATCATTGGCTATTAGATGTTAAACATTTGGTAATTCAGAGTCTTAGAGAAGAAACCTGCTACAGTTTTCCATTTGAAGCAAAGGATCTTTTATATGCACCACTCCAGACAGGATAGCACAAACCAATGCCTTTGATATACCAGTCTGGAAAAAAAAATAACCCAAGGAACCACTGACAAGGATCGATCCCAGACCGACCACACATCAGACGAGCGCTTTACTACTGAGATATGTCCAGCATCCCCCCCCCCCCCCCCAACACACAAAATAATGCAGGTCATTATCCTCAGAGCGACAGGGGATGAAAAATGTAATATTTATTTTATCATCACATTTGAATAACAATACCAGTTAATGGCTGATTTAAAATGTCGAAAACATTTTTTGTTATTCCCATCTTCATCGAATGAATCGATCGCTGTAATAAAATATTATCGCCAACTGATCGTTTTTGTAGTGGCGGTGTATATATTATTTGGCACCCAAGATGAATGATTTTAATGCCAAACACTACCACTTCCGTTGATTTTATAAGCGTTGATATCCCCCCAAAATGAAAAGTTTACAATATGTTATAAGAACTGCTGAATAAACAGAATGACAGAAATGACAGAAAGTAAAAATCATCAGTTACAATCAATTATATCTGTAACTGAGGACAAAATATCAGACGACAGTTAGTGGAAACAAAAGATAGAGTGACCATTCTGATCACGTGACAAATTTGGCACCAAATAAGTGGGGGTTTTTTTAGTCGGCGATTGCCGAATCCATAAAAAATAAAAATGTTTTCATTGCTCAAATAAAATATAACTTTTATTGTTTGTATTAAACATATAAATGGATACAGGTATAGGACAAAATAGAGGCTGTTAAAAATACTATTAAATAATGTTACGGTAACCGTCGTAAATGTTTCGTCAGTTGCTTTATCGTACACAACGCGGCTTGTTTTCTTTGATGTCCAGTGGGCAGACTGATCGTTGTGGGTTTTTTATGTGTGGAAAAAAGTGTGCATTTGGAAATAGCGGAGATAGGTGCTGGAAAATATAGTAGGGCGCAGAAAAATAAAGGAGGGCGGAGAACGTGAAAGGAGGGTGGCAAAATGCAATAGCAGGGCAGGCTGCCCCATTAAATGGAGCAGCGAGAACACCAGGGGTTTCCCCAGGGCCGTTAGGCATAGCAGCCCGACACGCCTTGGTCCGTTAAGTAAGCGCTTTGACGGCGTGGAAGCGCCTTAAAGCAACTGCCGCTACGCCTTGATTTGAAGTACTTTAAAAAAACTATTATCACAAGTACGAGCGTGGCAGTCAACTACCTCTTGCAAACAGCTTGTGTACCAGTATACCATGCACACCTAATCACTATGACAGGTAAAACACTTCCTAACTACTTAACAATGGACCAGTCGTCTGCTCACAATTGGTGTTTGGTAATTTTACCACATTTACTGGGACCGCTAATCCGTCAGGAAGGCGCTTACGCGTAACGGGATTCCCGTGCCGAGCAATCAAGCTTCAAGGCCGATCAAAGAAGATGCCCATTGACAGAATCAACTGTACTATTTAACTCCATAAACAATAGGTGAAGCACTTTTTAATAGTACAGTTAAGTTGGCAATCAGTAATTTCTATCCTAACACCCCTTTCCCAAAACACATACTGAAAACATCCAGGGCTCGTGCTGTCGGTAACCAATTTAGCCATCAGCTAATTAAAAATTATTTTTACAAAAAAATGGCTAATAAAATTTGCAAGTGGCTAAAATTTTGGCTGAGCCATTTTCTATCTTCTGATGTGAACAAACAGTTACATAATCTATTCGACACCTCAAACATAATAATACCAAATATTCAATTAGCATAATAGCGATCTCGCGACCGGTAACGAGAAACGGTGTTATCCAGAATACAGCGTAAGCCTTATGTTTGCTAATTTTAATAATCAAGGTTATTAATTTTAACGGCATGCATTTGACATGTATGACAGCAATGTGATGGTGGTTCAATGTCTGGAAGATATGTAACTTGCTATTTTAATTTTGTAAAGTCTTTGAAACAAAGTAATAAAAACAAACCGACAATGCATGTCAATTTGAATACACATGCCAGTTCAGGGCCGAAAGACATGTCGGCTCTCCCAAGGGCTGAGTTCAGCCAGACCGAGCGAAAACAAAACGTTCGCTACACTGGTTTGTGAGCTTCACGTTAAACCAAATGGACACGACAGACACCAATCAAATAGTTTGCGAATGTTAGGAAGAATGTTCATTGGCTGAACTGAGGAAAGCTCTCGGCGTAATATACGTCACGTTTCAGAATCAGCTGACACCGGTGCGTCAAGAGACATCATTGCGGACATTAAACAATACAATTACACAGAAGTAAATCTTGATGTAAATTTGTAGAAAAGCAATAGTTGTTTGCATCAATGAATACCTAACTGCAGTTTCGGTTATTTCCTTTGTCTTTCTTAATTTTGTACCTATGGTGGTGAGCATGCATGCAGATCGCGGAAAATTAACATGCAATATTTATACAAATTGCAGTTACACGTACACTGAATTAGTTTACAATAATCATATTTGTTAGATAATGCTAGATATATATTTGTAAAACTGTGAGGTGACATTTAATAAGTTAACTGGATTTTAAAAAGACCGGCAAATTTTATTTTATTAAGGGTTGTTTGTTTTTTTTTTTTTTTTTTTTTTTATTTATAAATGGAATATACTGTGAAGTCAGCTTAGGTATTTTACAAGCAGAAATCACAAGCATTTAACACGACGCTGAAATCAACAGCAACAACATGGTGCAAATTATGAAATTGTGGGGGGTGGGGAATTGATGGGTTATTTTAAAAAAAGTTTTAAGTCCCCCCCCCCCCCCCCCAAACAAACAAAAACCCAGCATGATTTGATGGATTGAAGGCAAACACTTAACTGTTTTCAACCCACTACCCCACTTCTTTTGGCTTGATTTTTGTGTTATAATGATGCTAAATATGTAAGCGCCTTAAAAAAATCCTGGGGAAAGGCCTGAACACTGAATATATAGTCATCTGCAGAAACGTCAATAAACCCACCTCACGAAAGGCCTGATTGGCATCGCTTTCATCTTGACATTCAACCTGCAAACAAAAGTTAAAAATTAAAGCTCTTAATATCTATTAAATTTATGTCAATAAAAAGATACATGTATACAATGTACATGTAGTGTATATTATTGCTACAAGTGTATGTTATTTTACAAGTATCTAGATTCTTAACATCAACAGTTAATAACAAGGTCAACAAGCATCTACATACATGTACATCTAGATAACATGTACAATAGGACGTCATTAATTCAGTACTCTACATATTATATATATCTGCAACTTGATTTTCGTGGTAACTGGAAGACGAGATAAATTTCTAATAAAAGCCATGGTCAAGGTCAGCTACATGTAATTAACAGAGCCATGCAATAGGAGAAGGGACGTCACATGTTTTGATCACGTGGTACCGTGTGAGCGCTGGTAGGCAAGAAACCAGTTGACAATACTGGCATTAGTAGTAATGAACAATCGAATGTTTTTCCGTCAATTAAATCAGTGTAGACTAGTTTTGATGAATGGTATTTTGTCATGGTAATTTCATACGATGTTGTTAGATGCACAAGTCACTGTAGTAAGGATTATGAAATTAGTTTCATCAAATACAGTGGAAGCGAAACGTTGAACAGTTAAAGCTGACAACAATCAACTCTGCCCATCCCACAACGGAGATCGTCATTTTATACAAGGTTTGTTGTATGTTATTCATTCGTAATACTAATACACGTCAGTATTTATTGAAATGAAAATTGAAAAGATAATAAAATAAAAAAGAATACTGTAATAATAAAAGTCCCCACCAAACTGACATGGAAACAAAGATACCCTGTGAACAGTAGGCCTACCCAGTCAATCGACAAACATTTTATGTAACTTTTTGTTTGTATTGACAGATCCATTATAGTGGGTAAAACAAAAATCTGAATATATTTTATATTGTATTATGCCATAAAATATGTAGGTGGCTGGAGTATTTATATTTTTAATTAAATAACAGGGAGCTCTGTGTGTGTGTGTGTGTGTGTGTGTGTGTGTGTGTGTGTGTGTGTGCAATCAAGCATATATATATTGTTTCATATGAAAATGGTTCTGAAATATTTCCATTTATTAATTATATTATATGTTAATTATAATGTTTAACTTTTTTTTATTGAAGAAGTGATCCACAGGTGTATTTGTAATGTGTAAGTTGATTTTTTAATAATAAAATAAAAGGTATAAATATTTCAGGGTGGGATATCAGATGTATTAAATCATTTGTTTGGGATTAAAAATAAATAAATAATAATAATAATAATAAAACTGGATATTGATCCACAAGTTGGTGATAGCCACCATATTTTATTAAAAACATAAACTATGTTACATGCATTTATTATATAAGTTATCTGAATTTGTTTGCAGCAAATAAAGAAAGAAAAGGGGAGCTGATTGTATTTATAAGTATTATTGTCATCAGTGACAGATGTCAATATGTCTTCACAAATACATTTATGTGTATTCAAATATTTCAATAATATTCAATATATATGTCCTTGACCAACATCTTGGGCTTACATGATACAGTCAAAAAATGCTATAGTTACTAGTACTAATATGTACACAATATAAAACTTTCATACTTATATATCATAGAAATTTACCAATTTTCATATTTTTTTCTAGGTATCAGTGATCCCCGTTTATGGACAAAAAGAGAACAAGCAACTCTTGGATGAAAAATGGGCCTTTCACGATGAATTAAGGGCGTTTAAGTTTCAGGGTGAATTAAGGGATGCTAAGGAGAACACTGGTATCAGATTCAGCGATTCTTTTCTACAGTATCTCATGTTTCTGTGCATAAGAAGGATACCAGAACTTTTTTCACTGACTTTCCAAACTACCATATGCAATATTATTGGGGCTATTCAGTATGTGATGATGACATTGATAACACTTGGATTTAATCTTTTTTTTACCATGATCTCTATTTTCTAATAAAAACAGACTTTATTATCATTATAAACCAATGATCAAATGATATTTGCATTGTGTTAATGTGTGTCTTAAATTAAAATATTGTATTGTTACCATTTACAGTAATTTGTTATTTTAACTGGTTTATTAATCAGGTTGAAAGTGATAGCCTTCGAAACTGTGCCTCTTGTCAAAGGTAACTGACACTGTTTTAGATTTGAAAGGAAGGAATCTTTTATTTAACAATGCACTCAAGTCATTTTAATTACGGATATATAGTCGGACATGTTTAGGGATCACACAGATAATATTAGGGACGAAACCTGCTACTGTCACACAATGGATTACTCTTTCCGATTAACAATAAGGGATCTTTTATGTGCATCAGCCCACAGACAGGATAATAAATAGTGTAGCCTTTATTACACCAGTTGTAGAGCACTGGCTGGAATGAGAAATAGCCCTAGAGGACCACCAACAGGAATCAATCCTAGATCGACTGCGTATTAAACTATGTCCTGGCCTGCATGGAATTAGGCGATTAAAATATTAATGGCAATTTTTATGTATATATATATATATATATATATAAAAAATAATGCTACAAAATGTTCTGAAGATGGAACCGCAAAGGTGAGGGACCAAGTAAATTTGAGATGTATCCGGTTTAAAAGGCTAAGTTCTGTACTAATATTTAAAAAGGGACGCTGTAGCTACATTTTTTTTTTTTTTTTTTTTTTTTTGGTATTTAAATATGTGACATCAGACTACACATTTAATTAAATTAATTTAATACATAGTAACTGAAAATGTATGTGTGGTCATGGAACATGTATGGAAATTAAATTTAGGTTCCTCCATTTTAATACAATGTGTTAATATGTATCCGATATTAGCAAGTTTAAGGAATAAAAAAGGACTTGATAAAATTAATAGTTTTAAATTTTTTGTAAAGTTTTCTAATAAGATACTTGCTTCAATTTATTGTTGATGAAAAGCCTTACAAATGAACCAGTAGACAAGTCTGATGTGTTATATATATAACTACTGTCTATATATTGTTTACTGGTTGTTCATTTGTTACAAATGTTCATATATATATATATATATATATATATATATATATATATATATATGTGTGTGTGTGTGTGTGTGTATGTATGTGTATGTGTATCTATATGTACATATATATATGTAGAATAGCGTTCCCGTGCTACAAGCGGTAATTTAAGCACGTTTTGGCCATTCTTTGCCATTCACGCTATGCTAGTTTGCTACTAATGACCATTATGATAGACTTCTGCCTACCGGGGTGGGGAGGGGGGAGGTGGGGGGGGGGGGGGGGGGGGTGTGCTTGTCAGTGAATAACATCTGCAACACCATTGGTCCAAAGTCCTTAAGTTGCCTTCAGAGTGATAGGAGTATATTCATATCATTTATTTATTTATTTTTGTTTGTTGTTTTAATTTTGGTATTTAAATATGTGACATCAGACTACACATTTAATTAAATTAATTTAATACATAGTAACTGAAAATGAATGGGCATCAATCTACACAGCTTGCCTCTAGATAGCACCTTAAATTCATATTACCTTCTTTAAAACGCACTTGCTTCCATCAGTTTTATTTTCAGCCAAGTAAACAGAACCTTGGCCACCTTTCCCAAGTCTTTCTAAAAGCTGGAACATAAAACAAAATAATAGTAATTAATTTAATCACCTCTTTTTGTTATGATCTACAGATTTGTGAAAATTATCATACTTAATTAACTGTCAATAAAATATAGAAGTGGAAACTTTAGTTAAAAGACTACAAACAAACCCTGTAATTCTCCATTCTTGACAACCGGACGCCGTTGTGATGCGCACGCGTGTCAGCCAATAGTCTCGGTCCGTAAAGGCGGTACATTTAATTTCCGGATATGTCTCATACCACAGTTCTAATTTTATGGCTCAGTCCTAAAATTCCCCAAACATTATTAATCCCTCTTGCACCGCCTGCAAAACCACCACCTACCCCAAGACAGCATCTTATGGCATGCACACAATGATCACTGTAAAACCAGTTATGACATCAGGTGTTTGCGAAAAGCGAGCATATCCTGTCCCACATGTTGCACTTGCTGATTTAAAACAAAATTTCCCAGTTTAAAGGTCCAGTTTTTGTGGCGCTTAAACGAAACGACCACTTCTGGTTATGGTTTCCTTAGGACGAATTGTACGTTGTTCATCCGATGACACGACGGTGATGCTGAAAGCTTTATGGTATCCACGGGCTTCAGTTGGTTCCTTAATCGAAACCTTATTTTCAAGTTACAGAGTAGGAAGTAGGCTAGCTCTATGCCGCCTGTCTAAGATCCTTTTTTGCACTTCCTTCTGGTTTACATTTGTTAACTTCACGTCGGACAACTTAGGCCAATCATAAAAAAACAAGGTATAAGGAATTACTTGGACTCTTATCTTCAGGCAACGGCCCATAGACATTTCTGCCACACTGAAACCACACTGGAGAGGAGTAGTTGAGTAGCGTCAGATAAGGATCCTGTGCTTTCAACAGAAAGTTCTTGGCCGTCTGCACGGCTCTCTGTCTGCTTCTCCATTAGTTTGAGCTGATACTGCGAACTGCTAGTTTCATAGGTGAATCCATAGTCTGTAGCAAATCGAGTAAATGTCTGGGAAGCAAACTGTTGTCCATTAACCGACACGTGGGTGTCGGTGCCTTCTTCTCCACCTGCGCATAGCGTTGCTCTGCTGAGGTCATAGATCTGGAAACACAGTAGACAGGGTGTCACCTACCCTCCTCCTAAAGTAGGACTGTCCCCAGTCGATAGAACAAACCATGTACCGAGCCACGAGCTAGCACTGGTGGCGAACTTAACTGCTCTTTCACATGGACAATAGCTTGTTCCTGTGCATCTCCCGAAGTCCACTGAATATTTTTCTTAGCAACTTACGAAGAGGTGTGATCTGGTCAGCAAGGTACTGAGCAAACTTCTGCACACAGTTCAACATTCCCAAAACACATCGCAGTTCTGTCTGACAGGTTTTGGGGTCGAGCAACTGTTGGGTCGCTTCCACTTTAGCTGGATCCATTTGTACACCTTCCTTGGAGATGATATGTTCCTGAAAATTAATATGGCTCTGAATGTAAGCTCATTTTTCATTTAGTGTTACACCTGCACCTTCCAGTTTAGAACTGCAGCACCCCCTTCAGCGTGTCTTATCATGTTCCTGCTGGGTGTGCCTTGAAACCAGGACATCATCAATATCACGGATCGCCCTTGAGATATTAGACAGCAGCTGTAACATGATGCGACGAAACACCTCATGACCTGAAGAAAGTTCAAAGGGAAGCCGCTTGTAACAAAACGTCCAAACGGCGTAATAAACAGTGCTAGCTTCAGCGAACGTCCATCTAGTAGCACTTGATGGAAATCACTATTACAATCCAACTTAGCAAACACTGTTGCTCCAGCAAGCTGTGCCAACAGCTGGTCCGTGGAAGGAACTGGGTAGTTTTATTGCTTGACACTTTCATTCAACTTTGTCAGATCTACACACAATAGGATAGTATATTTCTTCTCTTGTTGTACTACACCGGCCTCGGTGGCGTCGTGGCAGGCCATCGGTCTACAGGCTGGTAGGTACTGGGTTCGGATCCCAGTCGAGGCATGGGATTTTTAATCCAAATACCGACTCCAAACCCTGAGTGAGTGCTCCGCAAGGCTCAATGGGTAGGTGTAAACCACTTGCACCGACCAGTGATCCATAACTGGTTCAACAAAGGCCATGGTTTGTGCTATCCTGCCTGTGGGAAGTGCAAATAAAAGATCCCTTGCTGCCTGTCGTAAAAAGAGTAGCCTATGTGGCGACAGCGGGTTTCCTCTAAAAAAAGTGTCAGAATGACCATATGTTTGACGTCCAATAGCCGATGATAAGATACAAAAATCAATGTGCTCTAGTGGCGTCGTTAAATAAAACAAACTTTACTTTACTTTTTGTTGTACTACTACCATTGGTGCATACTAGTCCGTCGGTGTAGTCAATGGACGAACCATATCCATCTCCTCCGGGAGTTTCAGTTATGGTTTTACTTTCATCTGCAACGGCAGTGGTACCCACCTTGACAGATATGGCGGAGCAGAGGGTGGTGGGCTGGGATGGGGTGGAGGTGAGGGGCTCTAGCCAACTCGCGTAGCCAGGATTTTAGACTAAGGGGCAAACTACTATCGGGGGGACCTATACTATGTATGTATGTATGATTTTATCAAATTAAATACAGTAAAAAACAAGAGGTTTGATTGGGGGAGCATGGCCCCCGTACCCCCTCGCTACACCACTGCTCATGACGTAGCTATCTATTCAAACTAAATGAGCCGCGAATTCCAATTCCAGGAATCATTAGCTCATTCACATTCTACATGACTTCCAGTTGGTCATGTAACGTTACGTATGATTCCGTTTGAGATCATAATGCACGGCTCCTTGGTTTTGAGAACCCATAAATCATGATATTGCAAATTTTCCGGTGTAGTCTGGGATCGACCGGTGTTCCCATTGAGCTATTTCTCGCTCCAGCCTGTGCACCACGACTGATACCTCAAACGCCATGATATGTGCTATCCTGTTTATGGGATTGTGCATATAAAAGATCCCTTGTTGCTAATCGAAAAGAGTAGCCCATGAAGTGGCGATAGCGGGTTTCCTAGATCTCAATATATGTGTGGTCCTTAAAGGGACATTCCTGAGTTTGTTGCAATTTTAAAGATGTTATCGACTAACAGAGACTTTTTAACGATTGTAATTGCATATTAAATATATTTTTCTGCATAAAATATTAGTGGCTGTATATTAAACGTGTTTCTGATCGTTATAATATTTGTATTAGGTTAAATTTTCATTTTATTTCCTAAAAACGGTTGTTTTTTCGTACGTACGAAATTATTTGAAGACAAAATCCAGTTTGGGCTTCTTACAAATATTAAGACGACCAGAAACACATTGAATATACAGACACTGATATTCTAAACAAAAACATATATTTAATATGTAAGTTTAATCGTAGAAATATTTTATTAGTCGGAAACATCTTACAATGCAGCAAACTCAGGAATGTCCCTTTAACCATATGTCCGATGCCATATAACCGTAAATAAAATGTGTTGAGTGCGTCGTTAAATAAAACACTTCCTTCCTTCCTTCCTGCGTTGTAATACTAACAGAACCTTTAGGCCCAAAACACACCGGACCTGGGTCTGAATCTGGCGAAAATGAAACGCATTGAATCGTATATGACAAAACAAACCGCGTCTGTGCTGGCGTGAACTACATATCTGGTATCAGACGTCACAGAACATGCGCTATATTTTAACACTGCAAGACTGGCAGCTGGACAATGTTCGAACCTTACTAATTAAATTTTCTTAATAATCAACAGGAAATGTATACATTAATCAATGATGTTTTCTCATACTTATTACTGAAGTTTATAGAAGTAAATTTATCTAAAGATA
This sequence comes from Gigantopelta aegis, assembly GCF_016097555.1. Classification (NCBI taxonomy): domain Eukaryota; kingdom Metazoa; phylum Mollusca; class Gastropoda; order Neomphalida; family Peltospiridae; genus Gigantopelta; species Gigantopelta aegis. The sequence goes on from NC_054708.1 coordinate 75,968,097, forward strand.
TGAACGCATTAATATATATTGAAAACTCGTGACAATTACAGACCCAGACGTCAAAATACACCAGCAAGCCAAATATGGTGTCTTTGCCACACCCGCAGACCGTTGTGCTTTGGGCCGCATTAAAACACATCATCTTAATTTGTACAACACATTCAGTGAGTTTTGTTCAGAGCAAAACAATTGTTTCAGAGTCGAGTGGTCATTTTGTTTTTTTCTATACATTTTTATGGCATCAGTCACATTTGCATGTCCAATTTGAAAGTTTGTTTTGTTTCAAGTTTGTCTTGTTTAACGACATCACTAGAGCACATTAATTAATTAATGATCGACTATTGGATGTCAAACATTTGGTAATTCTGATACGTAAGCATCAGAAAAAACCCGCTACACTTTCCTAATGCAGCAAGGGATCTTTTATATGCACTTTCCCACAGACGGGAAAGCACATACCACTCAACCAATTAAGCTAAATCCCGCCCCTTTCAATTTGAAATGCACACGTTGATTCTTCATGAAAACATTTACACGCAAAGGTTGAGTCCGCGTCGTCTTGGAAACTGCACCTAGAAATGCATTTTCTCCCGAATCCTGTCACACCACTAGCGTCTCTGTCACACTTCTCTGATAACACGCGATGAAGCTGGACGTATGTTCATGTGCTCTCGACTTGCCCCCCCCCCCCCCCCCCCCCACCTGGGGGGACTGCTTGTTAGTTACGGGAAGCTGTTAAGAGTACCGCGTCGCTTACACCGGATCACGGGCAACTGTGACTTTGATGTATGGCGACGCAGTCACTCAGAAGAGGAAGGGAAGAGGGACAAGAAGGAGGAAACGTGCGCCAGGGTCGGCACAGGGGAGAAAGAAGCTGGCGGCTCAACCGCCAGCGGCGGTCCCGTCTGCGTCGCCGCCCCCACGACCCGACAAGCCAGCTGTTTCAACGCAGACTGACCAGCTCGACGAGTCGACGCCAGTGTTGGACACCGCCATGTGCGAGACTCCACGGCCGGCGTCTTCCGTTCCAGCCCCTCCGCTTGTGTGTCCGCGTCGAGACCCCCACCCCCGGGGGACTCCGCAGCGACCAAGCCAGATATTGGTGTTGCGAAACGAGTGACCAGCCAGCCAAGGCCCGGCCTTCCGCCTCCGCCCGAGGCAGGGACTTCTTCGCCTGGAGTCTCGCAGTGTCGAAGATAAAGGGCCAGTACTCGAAGTACTTAGTCGGGGACACACCACACACGGCCTCACTGCCGGGAGGCGTCATTGAAGGATCCTTCAAGCGCTTCCCAGACGGCACTGAGGTCGGGATCCACGACATGGAGCTAGGGGACGGTACGTTTGGACTTGTGGTGACGTCGCGCCGGGATGGACTCTACAGACAAGGAGTTCTCTTCAGAGAAATGGACAACAACACCGTCCATAGAGTCCTGAAGATCATCGCCGGCGCCCATTACGTCCCGCTAGCCAAGACCTTGCTAGCCCACCGGTGGAGGAAACTGGTGCCGCAGTTCAACGCGAAGCACTTCATCTCGTCCCCGTAGTTGCCAACCGTTCCAAGGGCTTAGTCGGACTTTAAAAATTTTGGCCGGCATTCAAAATTTTATTCCATTTTATTTTTTAATTTAATTTAATTTATTTATTTATTTGTAAACAGTCCGACGCACTTTATTTTGGCAACCCGTCTAAAATGCTCAAATCACCTTAAAACCCTTTCGGTCGAGCACTCTAATTTTATTATTTGGACTTAATCTTTTGTCCAAACATGAGTAATATGAAATTAGCTCATTTTGGCTTTAGGTCTTTGACCTAACAACTAAATTCGTATTCCAAATTCCGCCCACCTTAAATCCCCCCCCCCCCCCCCCCCCCCCCGGCCTGGACCATATAGATTGGATTTTAAACTTTTAGACCTCCGTTGAAAATTTTATGTCGAAATTACTTTCTTTTTTTTAATATTATTAAATAGTCCGATCCTCTCTTCTTTCTGTGATTTATTTTTGTACGGTCCTTTTAAAATGCTCCAAATTATGTAAATATTCGGCCGAGCAGTCAATTCTTTTTATTTTTGGCTTGTAAATTTTTTTAATTTTTTTTTTTTAAATTCTATTAACTTTTTTTACTAATTTTTATTTTTAAAATTCTGCCCATTTTCAATTCTCATCCCGAGTCAGGCCACCGATCTTATCGGAGGTCGGACTCTGGATGGGCGTGTTCGAAACCCTAGTGGTATATGGGCACGTTAAACTAGTTATCTATCTATCTATCTGTCAGACCACCAAGATTTCCAAACCTGCTGTAACACATTGCAGCATAATGTTCCGTTTAGAACATGTGCGGCATTCAGCGTCTTTGGCTGGACAAACATCCTGTGGTTTACGTGGCCTTCCACATTTCTTTTTCTGCATAGTATATTTGGTTACCGGGCTATTTCTCCGACTCATTCTGTCTATGATCCCTGGTGCAGTGCTTGTAGATGTGAGCAGGCCTATGTTCGACATACTTCTATGCCAGTAAACTTTTTATCCTTTTTGTCTCTCTATTCTCTTGGTTTCTTTTGCTGAAGAGAAATGTTTCATATATTTCATGGGCTTCGCCTATGCAGAACTGTTCAAATTGTGCTAGCACGACGTCAATGTTAGCTGCATCTTCTTCTTCGCCAAAAGGAAACTCATCTAAGTTGTCAAAGGCTTCCCCGCCAACACATGCCAAAAAGCCAGAAGTGCGATACTTTGCAGTTTCAGTCTCTAATCTTGGTGCAATTTTACAATTGCTCCATTGTCTTTGGAATTTTCTACAAGCCACCTTTCTATTTCATGCATGTATATCTAATTTGCTAGGCACAGGAATATTGGGTCTAAATTAATACCTCAGTACTTGTCAAGCAATGTCTGCATTCTCATTGTTTCCCATTTTTATTTTTAGTCTCAGTTCTCCCAAGTGTCTACAATGGAGGAATGTGTTTATTTTATTGTGTTTATATTATTGTTTTATTCCCAGCGATCAGTGGCAGGTTTTTGACGTGTTGTCTGTGTATGTTCTGTACTCTCAAGTGTCAAACAGCGTGGTATGGAATCGTGTTGCAGCTGCAATTGATGTACATCACAGTACAACATGGTAAACAATTTCGCGACTGTGTGTGTGTATATATATATATATATATATATATATATATATATATATATATATATATATATATATATATATATATATATATCTTCGGAAAATTTAAATGCTTTCTCTTTAATCAACGGCCCACCCAAATTTATCCTTTATGTCATCATTGCCTGTTGCTTTCTTCTCACATTTTCTTTCGGCTGAAACATTATTGTCAAAATCGTCAAGAATATCAGCTTTCCTTTTAAAAATAGAATTATTCTGAGAACGTCCTACACCAAACGGTCAACCAATAATTCTGTGATTTATGCAGAACTCGGTCGAGTCCCACTACGAAATATTAGATTATTTAATATGATAAAACATTGGTGTAAAATCCTGAACACCGACAACTGCATTCTGAAGAACTGCTATCGTCACTTATACGACTATGTCGAACTTCATAACGAACATAACTGGGCTTATCAGGTTAAAAGTGTGCTTAACACGCTTGGATTTGGAGACATATGGATTAAATAACAACTAGAAACCACTTTCTTGCCAGTTATTAAGCAAAGATTGTTAGATCAAGCGAAGCAAGTTATTAGAGGCCAGATATGTGCGTCTCCAAAAGGTATCTATTATAAATATTTTATTGAAATGTTCTGTTTACAGTATTACTTATGTAAATATATACCTACCCATTTTAGAAAATATATTAGTAAATTCCGCCTATCAACTCACAATCTCGCCATCGAAACTGGCAGATATCAAAATGTAGATAATTCAAAAAGAGTGTGTTTCATTTGTACCGACGATACTGAAGATGAATATCATTTTGTACTAATTTGTCCACTATATAATCGGTTAAGTACATTGTATATCAAAAAATATTTTTGGAAAAATCCATCTGTATTTAAATACATTCAACTATTTAACTCCCATAATATTAAGCAGCTTTGCAACCTAGGCAAATATTTATTCCATGCAACAAAACTGAGAGATAATTTTATTTAATATCAATTCTATGCATTCTCATGTTAGAATTCTTATTGATATATCTATTTATGTATATACTTATTTCTATGTGATACTACAACGTATACTGCACGTAAACTATGACAGTTCACCTGTGTACTGTAATGTTATATTGTTATAATTATGTACTTATGAGCTGAACAGCTTAAGGTCAATAAACAAATACCAAAATACATACAGAAAGTTTGTTTTGTTTAACGACACTACTAGAGCACATTGATTTATTAATAATCAGCTATTGGATGTCAAACATATGGTCATTTTCACACAGTCATAGAGAGGAAACCCGCTACATTTTTCCATTAGTAGAAAGGGATCTTTTATATGCGCCATCCCATAGACAGAATAGCACATACCACGGCCTTTTATATACCAGTTGTGGTGCACTGGCTGGAACGAGAAATAGCCCAATGGGCCCACCGACGGGGATCGATCCCAGACCGACCGCGCATCAGGCGAGCGCTTTACCACTGGGCTAAGTCCCACCCCTCCATCCATACAGATTACATTAAGTACACTCAATGGGAAGTCGTCTACTGTTCAGTGAGGACGCTGAGAACCAATCGAATTACACCACCAGTAACTGCGTGTCACGGAAGTTATTGAGTGCCTGTTTGTTTTTCAATTACGATCGGCGAATCACAATGGAACTTTACTTTGACGGAAAATAAACCCAAAGCTACAGACATGGCCATATAAACACATTTAATTTCTAATTTTTAAGATGATTAAAAAAGTAAAGACATAATCAGGGACAAAAAAATAAACCAAAAAACGTCTTCACGACGATCATCTTGTGACCGTTATAGCAGGTTCAACCTGTGATTTGGGGTGAAAAATAGCGACCGCTGGCCGTTACGGACAGGTGACCGTTATGTACAGGTCAAATAAGGAAGGAAATGCATTGGGTGGATTTATAGTGGCCGTTATAAGCAGGTGACCGTTATGTACAGGTGACCGTTAGACCAGGGGCCTAATTCACAAAGCTCTCTTAGGCTCTACTAGACAACAAAGTATCCTCTTTGCAAGTCTTTTAGCAATGCACTGCGAGATCGCAAAGTTACGAGAGTTCAGTGAATTAGGCCCCAGGTTTGACTGTATACCTCGGATTTTTCAATGTAAAGAAAAGAAAACAAAAAACAACCCACCCCCACCCCCCACCCCCCACAATATTGGGGGGTGGGGGTGGGTTCTTTTTAGGCCCCTGGTCTAACGGTCACCTGTACATAACGGTCACCTGCTTATAACTGCCACTATAAATCCACCCAATACCCGAGCTATGCCTTCGATGAGGAAAGACGCTCTGCTCTCGAGTTGCCCCCCCCCCCCCCACACACACACACACACCTGGGGGGACTTATTGCCAGCTACGGCTCTTTGTTAGAGTACCGCGTCGCTTACATTGGCTCACGGGCAACCGTGACTTTGGTGTATGGCGACGCGGTAACAAACACGACGAAGAGGAAGGGAAGAGGAAGGAGGAAGAGGAAACCTGCACCAGGGAGGGGGGGAACCAAAACTGGCGGCTCAACCGCCAGCGGCGGTCCTGTCTGCGTCGCCGCCCTCACCCCCGGGACCCGACCAACTAGTGCCAGCCGACGCAGATAACTCTGAACAGACTGAGCCAGTGGACCAGTCGACGCCACAGTTGGCCTCAGACCACAATTAATTTCGCTATATGTTTCTATATAGCCTTAGTGGCTATAACATTTTTATTAATATCAGCAGGCCCGTGATGTTTTGTATGTACCTTTGCCTGCATGGGGGACACATACCCTGAAAAGGACAACCCCTGTTGTCCAGCTCTTTCTCCCAGCATATTGGTTTAAACAGACACACCCTCTAAACCAGGCCGGAGTACACCCATTTTACACAAAAAGCACTACTTATGCATGGGCCGGAATTACCACAAACAAGTCTTCAATGTCAACAAGTTACACATGTTTACAAACTACATGCTATCCCCTGTCACTTCAGTCAAACAGTTGCCACTTCATAGCTGTCTGCCATGAAATAATCACAGTCAAACAGCAGACTACTTGCGCGGTCAAACTCGCGGATTTTGGACAACCAAATGGGAAGATAACTGTAATCTGAGGCCAGTTGGACACAGCGATCTGCGAAACTCCACGGCGTGCGTCTCCCGTTCCAACCCCTTCGAGGCGGTCGGCGTCGAGTCCCCCACCCCCGGGGGGCTCCGCCAAGACCCCTATGGATGGCGCTGCTGCGAAGCGGAAGGCCGTCACCCCACCGAGTAGTGACCAGCCAGCCAGCCAAGGCCCGGCCTTCCGCGACCGGCCGGGGCAGGGACGCCGCCTGGAGCCTAGCCATCTCCAAGATCAAGGGCCAGCACGCTCGATACTTGGTCGGGGACACCTCGGACACCAGCTCACTGCCGGGAGGCATTATTGAGGGCAACTTTAAGAAGTTTCCTGACGGAGTTGAGTGTGCCATCCACGCCATGGAACTACGAGACGGGAAGTTTGGACTTGTGGTGACGTCGCGCCAAGATGATCTCTACAGACAGGGAATACTCTTCGAAGACATGGACAACTACACCATCCACAGAGTACTGAAGATCATCGCCGGCGCCCATTACGTCGAGCTAGCTAAGACCTTGCTAGCCCACCGTTGGAGGAAACTGGTGCCACAGTTCAACGCCAAGCACTTCATCTCGTCCCCCTAGTCGCCAGCCGTTCCAAGGGCTTAGTTGGACTTTAATTGTTTTGTTTTTTTTGTTTTTTGTTTTTTTGTTTTTTTTAAACAGTCCGACGCAATTTATTTTGGCAGCCTGTCTAAATTGCTCAAATCACCTTAAAACCCTTTCGGTCGAGCAGTCTAATTTTGTTCTTTGGACTTAAATTTGTGTCCAGACATGAATTGTATGAATGAGCTCATTTTGGCTTTAGGTCTTTGACCTAACTACTAAATTCGTATTCCAAATTCCGCCCACCTTAAACTCACACGCCCCCCCCCCCCCCCCCCCCCCCCCCCCCCGGCCCGGACCATTTAGATTGGACTTTAAACTTTTAGACCTCCGTTCAAAATTATATGTCGAAATTATTCTTTTTTTTAAAAATATTATTAAATAGTCCGATCCTCTCTTCTTTCTCTTATTTATTTTTGGACTGTCCATCTAAAATGCTCCAAATTATATAAATATTCGGCCGAGCAGTTAATTCCTTTTATTTTTGGCTTGTAACTTTTTATTTAATTTTTTTTTTAAATTCTATTAACTTTTTTACTAATAGCTATCTTCAAAATTCTGCCCATTTTCAACTCTATCCTCCCCTCATCCGAGTCAGGCCACCGATCTTATCGGAGGTCGGACTATGGATGGGCGTGTTCGAAACCCTAGTGGTATATGGACACGTTAAATTGTTATCTATCTATCTATCCAACTCTAGGGCAAAATACTAGTTTGACCCCTTTCTTTGATGTTACCCGGCCTATTTTACGACTTTTGTTTTCGTTATCGATATGAAGGTTTATAGGCATTTACTCCATCTCCAAATAAGTTATGTTAATAACCTTGGTACCATTGGACAGCTGGATACAATAGCTTTCCAACGAATATAACCATTTAATCAACAATGCATGGTGTATATACGAGTCTACCCCTCAATTTTTTAGCATTGTTTTGGAAAAAAATCACATTTCGAATGATATTATTACAAACGGTTGGAGTCTTTGTCAATAATTTTATGTTTATTACCAAGGCCAGTATGTTAGCAATAAAGTGCTTATATATTGTGGAAATATCTATAATTTTAGAACGCTATTAACATCAAAAACTAAAGTATATTCCTACTCTCAGAACTGGGTTATTTGGACACTCTGTGAAGTATGTAGCCATATATTTTCATTTAAACCAAAGCAAAGATTTGCAAAAGTGGTCTTAGATACACTGCACACATATAGCTGTCAAAACCAGGGGAGGCTACACAATTTCAGATTGGGGGTGACGGGGTGGTGGTTAGAGCGACATGAAAATATATGTATAATTTTAGCTGCAAATGTTTCAGTGGCAAACATTGGCATTTGTAACTCAGTTCAGTTTTCGTTAAATCACTCATGGCTCAGTATGTTGATTCAGATGTATTCATCATCATCCGAGTAGTCGATTATATCATTTTGTTATTCTTCTGTATCTAGTGCAGCATCATCAGAGTCCTCGCCTTCATAACAGAGAAGTGACATAATGTCATCCGGGAACGGAGTTTTTGTTTACTGAATAGACATATCGTCTGTCCAACCATACAACGTTGGGTTTGGAGCATCGAAATCTGCCATAGACGATAATCTCCATATGCTGTACACATAGTTGGCTCTCTGCAAGTGTAAGGCCAAGCTCTCCTTGCAGGGTGGTAGCAGAGACAGGTCAACTATTCGTCCGTCTTTGTTGTATTGTTCCCAGAATATTTGCTATCGTGTTGTGTTGACACTCTCGGTGCGCTTTCTATCATATAACTTGCAAACATAGTCTTCCAATATGCTCAGTATTCTGTCATCCAAATTCCAGTCACTTCCAAGCTCAGCAAAAGCTTCAGTGTACTTGGTATCCTTTTGTAGGAGTGCGAAGCACATCTTTCCTTTTTCGAAAAAATGCAGACACATAATAACTTTCTGTGAATGAGTGTAGTCCAATCAAAGCCTTCTTGACAGGAACAGACAGTTCACAGCTGGATATATTATATATCTTTCTGCTGTTGTCATGGCCATTATCCAGGTATATGCCATATTTAGCATCATGAAACAGTGCCAGTAGAATAATTGGTATGTCAGTGTCTCCAGATGGTGATCGAATAATGATGGGACCAGGAATGGTGGTGAGTGCAAGTTGGACATGAAGGGATATTTTGTATCGGCTTCTTCCTGATCAGAAGAAAGGATCTCAACAACTGATGTAGCTTCATTTGGGACCAGGTAACAGTTGTCAGTCTTAGAGAAGTAAATAGTTGGATCATTCACTAATCGAGAACAAGTATCTCCCCAAACCTTCATAATCAGATCAATCAGTCATTCCTTGTTCGAGCCGTTTGAAAGGAAATGACTGAAGTTTCTTGGTACTTTCGTCTTTGGGCTTTATATGATGTACTGGTCACTACATCCCGTGTGACCTTCTTTCTGTCTCCTTGATTGACTTGCCTCTATGTATCAGCAACGATGTCAATTCTTTTGTATTCAATAGGAAGAAGGTTGAATATCTGCATGGCCAATTATTCAAACGTCTCGGGAATTTGCGTAATAGCCCTCAATGTTGCCATCAGGTCAATGATATAAGCAGAGATAGATTCCTTTGCTGGCAGTTTGGCTGAGTCCAAAACCTGGCAGTTCTCACTGAAGATATTTAGTAGCTTACTTTTCATTGTTGTTCTCCTTATTCCATCTTGATGTGCCAAACACAGAGGAACAGGCCCAAGGTAGTAGTTCAAAACTTTGTCGATGTTCACCAGAGCGTTGCACTTAATTGATTAACCTTAACACGTCAAGGTCAGTGCTGAAAGGATTGATAAATTCGTTGACCAGGACATTCAGTATTGTTTTCACCCGCTGTTCCAATTTCGTAATTTCAGATAGCCTGCATGTCTTTTGAGTATTCTCTTATGAACTTTGAAGGCCAGTTATTTTCAACAGAGCATCTTTAAATTTGGCGAGGTGTGGACGATTTAACATCCATTTCTCATAGGCCCCTTGGATACCAGCAAACAGTTTTATTCCGCCTGGAACTTTTGCACTTTGATTGTAAGTTTGCTCCCCAGCTTGATCAATGGCTTGTCGATAAGGCTATTCAATTTGTCACCAGGAGCACCTGTTGCAACAGAAATTGAAGAAAGTCTCACTAGTTTGATGGACTGAGGAAAACGATTAGATGAAACCTTTGCCAAAGATAGGTTAGAAGAAACCAAAACCATGTTCTTCATGCCAATTGCAAAAGCACCTATTTGAACATTCAAGGGTGCAAACAAAAGGGTGAAGCTATGTGTTAAAGGCAAAGTTAAAGAACTGACAATTGAAAGAGACATTCTGGGTAGACTTGTGGCTCTTTCGAATAAGCACAACGCTCCGGTGGACACCAACAAAGTTTTGTCCTACTATCTTGGTCCTATTCCTTTGTGTTTGGCACATCGAGATGAAACAAGCGTAGATTAAAGTACACCAGTAAGCGTAGATTAAAGTGCAACGGTAAGTGTAGATTATAGTACACTGGTAAGTGTAGATTAAAGTACACCGGTAAGCGTAGAATGAAGTACACCGGTAAGTGTACATTAAAGTGCAACGGTAAGCGTAGATTAAAGTACACTGGTAAGTGTAGATTATAGTACACCGGTAAGCGTAGATTATAGTATAACGGTAAGCGTAGATTAAAGTACACCGTTAAACGTAGATTAAAGTACCCCAGTAAATGTGGATTTTGCCATATTAGCAAGAATAATTGAAATGACGACGATGGTAACGATTATTTTTCGATTTGCTCATCTCATTTTGAAATGATAGCAAAACTAAGGCCCAAAACACACCGAAGCTCAGTTTGGCAGATTTTGCAACAGACGACAGAACATGCCTTATATTTTCACACTACCACAAAGGCAGCTGTAGCCTGTGCGAAAAAAAAAGAAGAAAGAAAAAAGAAAAGAGAAAGAAATGTTTTATTTAACGACGCACTCAACACAGTTTATTTATGGTTATATGGCGTCAGACATGTGGTTAAGGACCACACATATATTGAGAGAGGACACCCGCTGCCGCCACTTCATAGGCTACTCTTTTCGATTAGCAGCAAGGGATCTTTTATATGCATCATCCCACAGGCAAGGTAGTACATACTACGGCCTTTGATATACCAGTCGTGGTGCACTGGCTGGAACGAGAAATAGCCCAGTGGACCCACCGACGGGGATCGATTCCAGACCGACCGCGTATCGAGCGAGCGCTTTACCACTGGGCTACGTCCCGCCGTTGGTCTGTGCGAGCCATATATTTTTTTTAATGTTTTTCTTAATGATCAACAGAAAAGATATTTATCAATCAAAGTTGAATTCTCATAATTACTGTTGGTGTTTATAAAAGAAAATATATTTAAAGACATGAACGCAATTAATATATACTGAAAACACGTAACAGTGACACACGCCATAAAGAGTTAGAGTCGTTACGATCTGATACCCTGAGGCTCCGTTAATAGGTATCAACATTGTAACGATAACACAAATCGTACTTTTTTGTGGTAATAACCCCACCCCCGCCCCCACACCCATTCTCTAAAAAGCGTATATTATGTAACGAAAATTTATATCAACATCGTTGTTCTTAAAATTGCACGATGGAACCCCCCCCCCCCCCCCCCCCATCCCCTCACCCCCCAATAATATAGTCTTAGAAGGGTTATACGAGCTTGTGTATGGTGTCGCTCTAGCTCGGGCAATACAAAAATCGTGACACTCGTTTCGTAAATCAGTATGACACACATAGGCCTAATAATCACTATACCTTTGCAGCTAATAGAACAACGAAGTGTTTTTTGTTTTTTTTTTTTGACGACCACATGTGAGAATTGCCAAATGTTTGACATCCAATGGCCAATTATTACTTAATGCCCTCTACATGGGGGGGGGGGGGGGGGGGGGTCCAGGGTAGCACAGCCCCTCAGCCCCACCCCCACCCCAACGTACTATATTCTTGTTGTCTACATAAATATAGATTTTAAAAAGTGGCTTGTGCCCACCACCCCCACTAGAGACTTTGGCCCCCTTCAGGTATCGTTTCTGCGGGCCTGCTCTAGCTGTGTGTCGTTACATATAAAACTTTGTGTTGTTTAGTTTAAAATGTGCAGGTTAATACTGGGTCACGTGTGTATAACATGACAAAGCGAGAGCGCTATTGGTTAATACTGGGTCACGTGTGTATAACATGACAAAGTGAGAGCTCTATTGGTTAATACTGGGTCACGTGTGTATAACGTTATAAAGTGAGAACGTCCCTTTGTTTACGGAAGCTGCAAGGGATCTTTTATATGCATCATCCCGCGGCGGCGCAGTGGGGGGGGGGGGGGGGTCAAAACCGGTGGCTAAACCGCCGGCGGCGACTCCTTCTGTTCGACCGCCGAACACCGCTCACCCGAGCAGGAAGACAAGGACAGAAGAGGTTTTGGCCCCGGATGTCCCAGCTTCTCTGCCAACGAAAGAGCCGGAGAGGACGGAGTTCGACACAGAGATCTGTGTCACACCGTACAACCGGACACCTGCACCAGAACCTTCGCTAGCGCTTCCGGACTTGTCGCCGATTTAATCGGCGACACCCGTTGAGGCGCAGGCCCGGAAGGGGACAGTTGTTAAGAGGAAGGCGACCACTCCTCCGAGTGCCACTCCAGCCAAGCCAAGTCGCCCCTCTCAACCGCCGAAACCGGAGACAAAACCAGTGGAGCAGTGGTCACTGCAGGCCGGCCGACTCCAACAACGTTACCAACAACTGGTCAAGACCAACCTGAAGGATGTACGCCACCTCATCAGCATGCCTAAAGAAGAAGCATATGAACCTCTGCCAGACGGACGAAATGAAGGGGAATTCGCTGTACATCGACTCAGGATGCAGGAGGGACACAACGCAGTTTGCGTCACCATCCGCCGGAACGGAAGACACAATCAAGGACTGCTACTATCGGAGATGGACAACCCGACATTACATCGAGTCCTGTCGACACCAAGACCTTAGCAGACTCCGCATACCGGCAGTTCCTCCCGCAGCTTGAGACCACCGACTACATCGGATCCCCCTAGACGCCAACCTTTGCTAGGACAGGTATCAACCTCCTTTTTGGGCTAGTTGGACTTTAAACGTTTTCGATCGAGTTCAAAATTCTTATGTTTATTTTTTTATAAATATTCTGACGCATTTTACTTTGGCGCCCGATCAATTGCTCAAAATCACCTTAAAAACTTTTCGGCCGAGCAGTCTTAACTATTTTGGGTCAAATTTTACAGTCCAGACATGTTTTTGGATGCAGTTATTCTTTGTAGACTTAGGTATTTGACAGGCTTCACCGAGGAATCGAAACTTAGCCAATCAGAGCACGGCTCCCACTCGGTGTTATTTGAGGTCTGCGAAGTGTCTGCTATTCGGTCCGCGCTCGCGTTTGACCGCACTAAATGGCTTTTTTTCCAAAATCTGCCCACTTCAAACTCAATCCCCCCCCTCCCCCCCGCTCCGGAGTTGGTCACTGGCGAAGTCAGAGGCTAAATCCGTAGTGGGCGTGCCTGAACCTTCGTGGATAGGGGCACGTTAATAGAGTTTCCCAGTTCCCCCAGCTGTAGACAGGTTTTCGACACCCGTACTGGAGTTGGAACCATATATAGTGGTAGAAATTAACTTTCCTCTGTAGGCGAACCAATTGGCAGCGAGTCATTTAAGGATTGTCTGTTATTTCCTTTACGTGCATCGGGGTATGACCCCCCCCCCCCCCTCCCCAAAAAAAAAAAAATAATAATAAAATAAAATTAAAAAAAAAAAAAAAAAAAAAAAAAAAAAATCATCTGCAAACTATGAATCGTTCTCACATAAGTTTTCGGATGATTATTTGTTCCCCTACCCAAATGAACGTAAAAGACATAATAGACAATCCTTAAATGACTCGCTGCCAATTGGTTCGCCCGACGCCATATAACCGTTAATAAAATCCCCTGCGTGTGCATTAACCTCACCGTGGTGCAGGGGTGAACATTCTTTTATAGAATGGCCAATAAATGCACAACTCCTCGTATGAGGTGCCTTGTTTGCCGTGAGGTGCGACCCGTGAAAATGGACGATGGGATCCTGGTGCTTGAGTTGGGGCATACCTGCGGGTATGACTTCTGGCAATACATCACTTTGGCCTGGAGTTCACCTAGACGGGTGGTCAGGAAGGCCCGACCTGATCAATCGGCTGGTCACGTCAAGCTCAAGAGCAAACCAACCCCTGTTTTGTTTAATTTGTCACGAACGAACATTGCTGAGAATACCACTTGTATTATTTGCTCTTGGGGCGGTGGCTAGGGTCAATCGGGTAAACTAACGTTTTTTCTTTACTTTGCCTGCGTATATTAACCATGTATCCCTGGCATGTATGTCTGCTGGTTATCCGCAGCATCGTGTCCCCTTGTTGGTGGGGGGCATGGTTGACGAATAATGATTCATTTAACATGGATACTACTAAATTAAAAACAACAGATGGGGCCCTGAAAAGGGTCCACACCGATGTTTCAGACTCCTCATCTTTTGATGAAGAGTCCATGACTGCCTCAAAATCAATTACGAAGAAATCACGTGTGATCTCTTCAAATTGGCCAAGGTTCCTCGTCATCAGTTCCACTGATGACGGGGCGTTGAAAAAATTGTCACCTTTTGCAATTCAAAGGGGGCTCGTCGGTCTAGCTGGGGAGCCAAAACATGTTACAAAATTGAAAAACGGATCGCTGTTGGTCGAATGTTCGACAGAAAAGCATTCTAAATGTTTTCTGAAGTCGACTATTCTAGCCAACATTCGCATCATCGTACTGCCACACACTTCTCTCAACTCCTCGAAGGGAGTTATCAGATGCCGAGATTTGGAAGGTGTTAGTGATGAGGAAATCTGTGACAATCTTACTTCACAAGATGTCACAGTCGTCAGGAGAATAAAGGTTCGGAGGAACAACGAATTGGTTCCAACGAATACCTTTATTCTAACATTCAGTACTCCTACCCTTCCACTTTCGATTAAGGCTGGATACCTCAACATTCCTGTTGAGCCTTTCATTCCTAATCCACTTCGATGCTTCAAATGCCAGAAATATGGCCATGGTCAAAATACCTGTCGAGGCAAACTGACATGTGCTCGTTGCGGTCAGTTTGACCACGACAGTAAAACTTGCAAAAAAGACCTTGTCTGTACAAACTGCAAGGGAGATCATTTTGCGTACTCGAGAGAGTGCCCGATGTGGAAAAAGGAAAAGAAGGTTCAAGAGGTTAGGGTTGAGAAACGTCTAACCTTTGCTGATGCCAGAAAACTGGTGGAGAGATTTCAACCTGCTAAAGTAGCAGCATCATATGCTGTTGCTGCTGCAGTGAAGGTCTCCACCAGAAGTATTTCAATAAATACAGACGTGGCAATGCGATGATGCAAAGTACAAAAAACTATCCGATGTTGTAAACGTGGAGAAGAAAACTGCAAAAGCTGCTCAGCAGCAGAAGGAGGCAGCTCAGAAAAAGAAGCAAGCTCCTGCCAATGCTACCACCTCCACACAGGTGTCCTTGGACACAAACAAATCATCGGTTGGGTTGAGTACTGGTATGCCAGTTCCCAGCCTACCTAAGTTAAAAAGCAAACCAGCGAAGAAGGATCACACCTCTGGGCGGCTTAAAAAAGCCGAACAGAACTTAACAACAAGTAATATGTTTCAGGCTCTGGATGATGGAGGTGATGAGATGGAAGTCTCATCACTTGATTATCCAGGAACAAAACGACCACCACCAAAGCCAAAGATAACTCCCATACTTCCTCCCGATGGCGAATAAAGTCATCCAGTGGAACTGTCGTGGGCTTAGGCCCAATTTTGATGAATTAAGTCTTCTAATTCAAAAATATAATCCTATTGCGGTATGTCTTCAGGAGACTTTCCTGAAGGACACTGACAATATTAATATTAGAGGGTTTAACCTCTATCACAAGTTTCAGGAAACTGATAACAGAGCTGGGGGTGTTTCCATTTTAGTAAATGAAAATATCCCTCAGAATGTAATTCCATTAAATACTAATTTGCAAGCTGTGGCTGTAAAGGTCACAGCCCATAAAACTATAACTTTATGCTCTCTCTATTTGCCTCCTCGTAATAATTTCAATTTCAATCCCAAAGATCTTCAAGATCTCTTCGACCAACTCCCTAGCCCTTTTGTGGTTATGGGAGATTTTAATGGTCACCACACTTTGTGGGGATGTGAGGATGTAAATACTCGAGGCAAACAATTAGAAGACTTAATTCTCAAAAATGACTTAATTATATTTAACGATAAAAGTCGAACTTATTTTCACGCTGCAAGTGGCTCTTTCACTTCAATTGATCGAACTTTATGTAGTCCATCACTGTTTCTGGATTTCTCTTGGAAAGTCGGTCCAGACCCCTGTGGCAGTGACCACTTTCCGATTTTTTTGGAGAATGATGGACCACCATCACTTGAAAGAGTTCAAAGATGGAAGTTATGGAGGGCTGACTGGGATCAGTTTCAGCATCTATGCAGCACTCGTCTGCAACAATCTGCCATTGACGATGCTGACTATCCCATACCCTTTTTCACTTCCATTTTGAAAGAAATTGCAGAAGAAACTATTCCCAAGACTTCGGCAGTGCCGAAACGTTTCACTAAACCATGGTTCAATGAATCATGCAAAGATGCTATTAAGGAACAAAAGAGGCACATTGAGAGGTTTAAACGGGAACCCACATGGGACAACCTCTCTGCCTATCGTATTGCTAAGGCAAAGGCCCGCAGAGAGATCAGACAAAGTAAGAAAACATCTTGGAGAAAATATGTCTCCAAGTTGAATTCCTAAACCTCTGTGAAATCTGTTTGGAATAGGATCCGTAAAATCAAGGGAAAAGAATCCAGTAGTACTGTCCATCATTTGTCTGTCAATAACACAAACGTCACATCTTAACGTGACATCGCCAATGCACTGGCAGACAACTTTTCTCATAACTCCTCTTCTGCGTTCAGCTCAGATGCTTTTACATCTGTCCATACTAAAGCTGAAAAGCAACCTATTAATTTTTCATCTGAGAATGCTGAAGTATACAACAGGTCCTTCTCTTCGGAGGAGTTGCAGGATGCTCTTCGAAAAGCCCATAATACTTCGGTGGGACCAGATGAAATACATTACCAACTACTAAAACACTTACCCAAATCTTCTCTTTTAGTTCTTTTGAACATCTTTAATAAAATCTGGAGTTCTGGTGACTTTCCTTCTGATTGGAGGAAGGCTATTATAATTCCTATTCCAAAGCCTGGCAAGGATCCTACTGACCCTACCAGTTACCGCCCCATCGCTCTCACAAGCTGCATCTGCAAAACTATGGAACGAATGATCAATCGTAGACTTGTCTGGATTCTCGAGTCCCACAAATTGCTTACTAACGTGCAATGTGGGTTCAGATCCAGTCGAGGTACGGTTGATCATCTCGTTCGATTTGAAACGTTTTGTCGCGAGGCCTTCGTCAATAATCAACACCTGGTTTCAGTGTTCTTTGATTTGGAAAAGGCCTACGATACCACATGGAAGTACTGGATTTTAAAAAACCTCCATGGCATGGGCCTAAGAGGTCTTCTTCCAAATTTTATTTCTAACTTTTTAAAAGATAGAATTTTTAAAGTGCGAGTGGGATCCACGTTTTCAGATTCCCACTCACAAGACATGGGGGTGCCCCAAGGTAGCATCCTGTCGGTTACCCTATTCTTAATTAAAATTAACAGCATCGCCCAGTGTTTAAAACTTGGTGTCGATTGCTCACTATACGTTGACGATTTTCAGATTTGTTACAGGTCGTCCAATATGAGTATCATTGAGCGTCAGTTGCAGCTTTGTTTGAATAAGCTTCAACAATGGACAACTGACGATGGCTTTCGATTCTCAAAGTCAAAAACGGTCTGTATGCACTTCTGCCAGAAAAGAGGTCACCACCTAGACCCTCAGCTGTTTCTGGACAAAAGCCCGATTCCCGTGGTCGAGGAGACCAAATTTCTGGGAATTATATTTGACAGGAAGCTATCTTTCATACCTCATTTAAAATATGTTAAAAAGAAAGGGCTAAAGGCCCTAAATATTCTCAAAGTTATTGCCAGCACAGAGTGGGGAGCAGACCGTAAGGTTATGCTCCGACTGTATCGATCTTTGATTAGATCTAAACTAGATTACGGCTCTGTTGTGTATGGGTCGGCACGCAAGACTTACTTGCAGATGCTTGATCCAATACACAACCAGGGACTTGGGCTTTGTCTTGGTGCTTTCAGAACATCTCCTGTGGAAAGTTTGTACGTCGATGCACACGAACCTAGTTTGGGTGCTAGACGTGCAAAGCTGTCTCTGCAGTATGCTACCAAGATAAAGTCAATGCCAAAACACCCCACCCATAACGCTATCTTTGACAACCGATTTACGAAGTTGTTTGATGCGAAGCCAAATGCAATCTGCACATTTGGTCTTCGCATTAGGCAGCTTTTATCTGCTTCCAACATTGATCTTTCAGACATTTAGGAAACACCTTCATATTTTGTTTTGCCACCAGGGTGCATAAAACCACCTAAAATTGTGTTGGATCTCGTGCATCTGAAGAAAGATCGCACGGATCCAATTATTTATAACCAATATTTTATGGAAATAAAAGAGAAATACTGTGACTACATCCCTATTTACACGGATGGGTCACGGGATGGGAATTCTGTGGCTTGTGCCACAGTTTTTCCATCAGACAAAATAATCTCTATGAGATTGCCTGATTTGGCATCTATATTTAGTGCCGAAACTTGGGCAATTATTAAAGCCCTAGAGGAAATCAAAACCTCTAGCTCCTCTAAATTTATAATCTATACCGACTCACTTTCGTGTCTCCAGTCTTTACAATATATGAAGCTGGAACATCCCTTAATTGGGATGCTGATACGAAAGTGTGTCTTTTTATCTATTAACAATAAGAATATTGTGTTTTGTTGGGTACCCAGCCATGTTGGCATCAGAGGCAATGAAGAGGCAGATTGTGCTGCCAAGTCTGCTTTGACTTTGCCACGTGCCAATGCTGGTATTCCCTATAGTGATCTCAAACATCACGTAAATAATTATATCTTTTCTACTTGGCAAGATGATTGGAACGGTGCGGTCGGGAACAAGCTTCATTCTGTTAAGCCAGTCCTGAGAGAGTGGCAGTCCTCCTACAGGCGGTGCAGAAGGGATGAAATAGTCTTGTGTCGTGCTCGCATCGGACATACTTACATTACCCATTCATTTATTCTCAAGAAGGATCCTCCACCTCGGTGTGAGCATTGTCAGTGTACACTGACGGTGCACCATATTTTGGTGGAGTGTAATCATCTGATCCAGACTAGAAACGATATATTCGAAGCAAGGGATGTGGTGGAATCCTTTAGATTCCACCCTGAACTTGTACTAAAGTTTTTAAAAGAAACTGGATTTTATTCCAAATTTATATTTACTTTTGTGTAATATTTGATTTGTAACATGAATTTTACCTTTATAACAAATGTGATATGTGTGTATTATTTTGTACAGCTCTTTACACTGTCTTTGACTTAACATTTCAAATTTCATGTACCACCGCACAGCTCTATACACTGTTTTTAACCTAACCTTTTATTTTTACCATTGTATGACACCCAATAGCCGATGTATTATTTGTACTGGGGTGTCGTTAAACATCCATTCAATTCATTCCGTTAATAAAATGTGTTGAGTGCGTCGTTAAACAAAACATTTCATTTCTTTCCAATTGGTTCGCCTACAGAGGAGAGAATACTTATAATTAAGTTTGAATCATACTTGCTAATAACATTAGCACTAAAACTTCATACTTTTTTTAGTTTGAATTATTTTTGGTTCATAAACAACTTGCCTATAAAAAATGACGTTCCCTGATGACGTAATTTTAACATTCATCGAGAAATGAACAAATTCCCGTCTGGACCAATGGGATGACGTTATGTTGTAATGAACGTAACTGCAATTTAATTATAGCTGCTTAGTAGTTTTTACCCATCCCGACCAATATATTGCGACCAGTATATTGCTCACGACTCTATCATCACTTCTTGTTTAGAGATACGCTATTGGATATGCTAATGGCAGATTCACAATCGTAATGTTTGTTACGGAGTCTGTTACACAATTTTAACATGTTGTATTGTTTTCGTGTATTACTGACTAATAGAATGAATGAATGAATGAATGTTTAACGACACCCCAGCACTACAAACCAATAGATTAACACATATATCGTAAATGTACTTGGAGAAAAAATACCTTCTTTTCAGGTGTACTTCCCTTTAAACGGACGTTTCAAAACGAGACCTATCTTTTTTTTCTAAGAAGGCTGACAATATATTTATTTACTCGCCAGTAAAAGACCTAGACTATAATATACATACATACATACATACATACATATATACATACATATATCAAACATACATACATACATACATACATACATACATACATACATACATGATATATACACACCAGCCGACGCGACAGCCTAATCGGGTCAAAACTGAAAATTAGACTGTACTGTCGCGCCTTTGGCCTGCACACACCTATTGATTAACGTCGACGCGACCGTCGCGTCGGCGTTAATCGATAGGTGTGTGCCAAGAATTAGATACCTTTGTGAATTAGCCCTAATATACTCCAAAACCTTGCTGTAGCGTTTGTAAACAGCGACACATATGAATGCGCACACGGATGTCCATAGAATACTATTTGAAGCAAGGAAATTGTAATCCTTTGAAAGATGTGTTACATACACAGTTTTAGAAAGAAACCTCTTGAATATTTTTTGCAGGACAACCCTAATAACGGAACTGAGTGATGTCATGGATGTGCAGCTACACTCAATGTTTGTAAAACTAGGAGAGGAAGTCGCGGTATTTTGTGAAAGTAAGTCAGTACATTTCTCTTTGACATGTATGTCAGTATATTTCTCTTTAACATGTATAGACAGTGCACCACGACTGGTATATCAAAGGCCGTGTTATGTACTATCCCTTGCTGCTAATCAAAAAAGAGTAGCCCATAAAGTGACGACAGCGGGTTTCCTCTCTCATTATCTGTGTGGTCCTTAACCATATGTCTGACGCCACATAACCATAAATAAAATGTGTTGAGTGTGTCGTTAAATAAAACACTTCCAGTTAAGAACATGTTCTAATTTATCATGTCCATACATGGTATATACCACTAAATCAAATCCTATAGACGACAAAAGTAACATTATGTGGCAACACTATGCTACATGATGCAGCGTTTCAGCCAAGATATTTACTATGGATATAAATACTATGATCCCTCACCCTTACAGTACATGTATATCACAAATTGGGGAGACCCAGAACGTTCCACGGCAAATAGTAACTGTACCCTGACACTGGTTCACAATAAATTACAGGAATTTCTAACCAGATGAAACAGTATTTTATGACAACAAACACTGTCACATGTATCACCAGTGGCAGGACTGGTAGTGTTAAATGTGATATTAAACATTGGGTGCACTTCGACATTTGACCCCGTGAGATGCTAATTGGTGTACTGATACGTAAACCGTCTTCTCTGTACGTGCCATTCCTACTCGAGACAGCGAAGAATGCGGTTGTCTTCAGCGAACGTCGAGATTTCTCTCCCACCACCCACCCCCCACCCACCCCCCATCCTTGGGGCTGTGTTGCGCGAGGTTGGTCCTTTGGCCAAGTATGGCATTGAACACAATGGGAGTTCAGCTATTGTCACCTTGCATTACGGTGACAATAGACCGAAGCGCCCGAGCAGTAGGAGGAGAAGGCGTCCCAAGGCGGCTCGGGGGGGGGGGGGGGGGGGACCAAACTCCAAACTCAACCGCCAGGGGCGGTCCCTTCTGCTTCGTAGAAGCAGTTCGGGGGGGGGGGGCAAAACCGGCAGCTCAACTGCCGGCGGCGGTCCCTTCTGATTCGCCGCCCCCCACTACTCAGAAGCAGCAGACGCCAGGAGCGGCAAAGGTGAGGCCTAAGCTGTCAGCTCAACTGGCAGTGGCGGCCCCTCCCCCTGCAGCACCAGCGCCGATGGAGACAGGACATGTTAAAGTGTCGTCAGCTCCAGCCAGCCCACCGGCGTCTTCACGTGTTGTTGCGATAGCTGGTTCAGGACCCGTCTAACACCCAACCCACTACTTGGCAGATCGCCTGCGACAAGCTTCCAGGACGGTACCGCGAGTGTGTCAAGGGGGAGTTCACTGCTACCTCCCAACTGCCAGGCCCCTTCATCCCCAAGAGTTGGAGACCAACACCATCTGGTCAGGGGCGGTACCAGTTCCAGTACGTCGAGAAGAGTCGCACCTTCTACTTGACGTCTGAGCGGAACGGGGTGTATCGACAAGGATTGCTAAAATCAGACATGGATAATCCAATCGTCCATCACATTATCAGGCTGATACTTTCAGAAGATTACCCAGCCTTACCTCAGGGAGAGTGCTACATTGACCTGCCTCACTTCTTCCCGAGGTTCCGAACCGATCACCCCAACATCTCGCCATGAGTTCCGCCAAACCTCTCCTAGGGCAGGAACCTCCTTTTTAGGGCTTAGTTGGACTTTAAATCTTTGGGCCGTGGTTCAAAATTTTATGTTCATTTTTTTGTAAACAGTCCGACACACTTTACTTTGGCAGCCAGTCTAAATTGCTCAAATCACCCTAACAACTTTTTGGCCGAGCAATTTTATCCAGACATGAGTCGAATGTAGCAGCTCCTTTTGGCTTTAGGTCCCTCGACATAACTACTAAATTCGTATTCCAAATTCCGCCCACCTTAAACACCATGTTTGCATATATATAGATTAGTACTATTAGAAGTATATTTCATTTTGTATTATGATTATTATTAGAAATATTTTAGTTTTGATTTTGTACATGTAAATTTTCGTCCGTAAATCCCATCTTGTTACTGTCATATAATTATTGTTAATGTACCTCATATGCCGCTGAATAGCGGCCTGAGTGAAATAAAGTTCTGTTCTGTTCTGTTCTGTTCTGTTCTGGCTATTGGATGTCAAACCATTTGGTAATTTTGACATATAGTCTTAGAGCACCATACCACAGACAGGATAGCACATACCACGGCTTTTGGTATACCAGTCGAGGCGCACTGGCTGGAACGAGAAATAGCCCAATGGGTCCACCGAAGGGGATCGATCCCAGAGCGACTGCGCATCAAACGAGCGCTTTACCACCGAGCTACGCCCCGCCCTTACTGGCCCAGTGCAACATACAAACATCTTAGCTAGTTTTTAGATCAGTCAGTTTGGAATCGCCCCACTCGGTGTTTCGATGTAGCTAACAGTGGAGTATTAAATGTATGCTTGAGATGGCGGGATTGAGCTCAGTCAATAGAGCGTTCAACTGAGGTGTTTGGGCAACAGCAGGCGCGTGTACACGGGGTGGGTTTCTGGGATATTTTCTTTTTCTCCTTTTTGTAATGTATTTTCCAATGTTGCACGACTCAATTCAATTCAATTCGTTTATTGCTTTAAGCTACAAGCTTATCAGCACAACATATTTACTCGAACCCCCTAATAACTTCGCTCGTCATAGTCTAAACCCCTCCCTACATAAATATCTGCACACGCGCCTGCATAGGATCAAATATTGGTCGACCCAATGTTCTTTTCCCCATCTAAGCCAATACCGCACGACTGGTATATTAAATACCGTGGTATGTGCTGACCTGTATGTGGATGAGTGCATATAAAACACCCATTGATGCTACTTACAAAATATAGTTGACGACTACATATCAAAATTACTAAATGTTGGACAGTTAACAGCCGATGATTGATAAACCAATGTTTTAGTGGTGTCGTTAAACAAAACAAACTTTAACTTTCGTAACTAAGCATCTTTAGATTGCAGCTTCAAATCATTTAGTTATTACCTAATTAGTGGAATTGAAACAAACTGTCAATAAGAAACATGTTATCATTTTTAGAATAATAACACAAAAATACAATTTTATGAATATTTTCTTTATTTTCATTGCATATAATAGATCGAGTATATAGAATTTTAAAATTAATAATATTATTTATCATTAACATACAAAAATAATAATGCTCTTAATAATAAAATCGACAAATAATAAACATCACTGTAACTCAAAATGTGCTTTAAAACAACCAGCAACATTTTAATCTAATTAGCGTAATTTTAAGCATAATGAAGCGAATTCAAATATGAATAGGATTAATATTTAAAATTAAATTTAAAGAATTGTGAAATATATAGACAGAGCAGAACTAAACTACTGATGATGAAAGTAAACGGGGGATGGTTTGCTCCTATTGACTATGTTTAATCAAATCTGTAGCTTGTTTTCGTATCCACTGATGGAAGATATTTCCACTTGCCACTGAAACAAATTTCAGATTACAGAGATGGAGGCTGTTGCCTCTAACTGTCCTACATGTGCGATGTTCGCTGAATTTGCTACATCAGGAAGGATGTCTGCCTGTTCAGATAACCTGTGTTTAATTGAGGTTGATGAGAATCCTGTCAATCAAGCTGTCGACCAACGACATTCTTTCGTTTAAGTTTGCCCGTTTATCTCCCAGGAAGTCGACGCTGTCTGCTTCCTGAAACGAAATATAACACTTCGGTAGTAGAGGTAGATCTGTGACTTATACCAGGATATATGACAGTCAAGAAACATCTTAATAATTGAATGACTTTCATGGGAAGATGAACATATTAAAGCAGTTTGGATAAGTATTGGCTATATATTGCTCGGAAGTATGTGTTTCGTCGCATAGTTATTGCATAAATTTAGTAAGAAAAAGTAAAGTTTGTTTTATTTAACGACGCCGCTAGAGCACATTGATTTTTTATCTTATCATCGGCTATTGGACGTCAAACATATGGTCATTCTGACACTGTTTTTAGAGGAAACCCGCTGTCGCCACATAGGCTACTCTTTTTACGACAGGCAGCAAGGGATCTTTTATTTGCGCTTCCCACAGGCAGGATAGCACAAACCATGGCCTTTGTTGAACCAGTTATGGATCACTGGTCGGTGCAAGTGGTTTACACCTACCCATTGAGCCTTGCGGAGCACTCACTCAGGGTTTGGAGTCGGCATCTCGATTAAAAATCCCATGCCTCGACTGGGATCCGAACCCAGTACCTACCAGCCTGTAGACCAATTGCCTGCCACGACGCCACCGAGGCCGGTAAATTTAGTAAGAAATAAACTGATTTGTTATAAAAGCTATTTAATAATTGTCTATCACTTTATTTGTCTGTCTGTCTGTATGTTAGTCAGTCAGCGTGCAATTCAGGGAAGGCAGGATCTCGGGGAGAGGGAGGGAAAGAGACGGAGAGAATAACTATAAATGGCGGTGTTCGAGAACCGGCAGCCGGGAGGCCTGTGCCCTCACCCCTCCAAGACAAAAAAAAATAGTGTTTTTTTTGTACACTAGAGAATGTGCCCCTACCCACCCAACACTAGATATTAAGCTCCCTCCAGGTATTGTTCCTACGGCCTTGTTGTTTCATTCTGTACCCCCACCCTGCCCCACCCCATTTCGCTAATTAGGGCCCTGCTTGTTCAAATCAGATAACGATGCAAGTAAAATCTTATACTTACCATAACTATTTTACCACTTGGGCAAAACACGCATGCGCAGACAAGTCCCTTGCAGCAGCAAGGTAAGGCAACTGGTGAACACTTCCTGCACTTTTGGGAACAACTGGTGCACTTACAGCAGTGGTCATTGGAAGGTGCCAACTTGGTTGCGAAGAAACTCTTTACCGTCCTTCGTAGTTCTTCTTTGCTTTCCAGTGCCCAGTTCTTGACAACGTCGTCAAAACTGTGAACTGGTGTTTTGACTGCTTCAAAAGTCTGAAATTGAAAATTCAGTTAATTAGTTGTTTAATATATCAGTAAGTTGGTTGGCAAGCAATCACTTTGTTACAGTATGGGTGTGATTTAAATATTTCATGTTCACTTTGTTACATTATGAGTGTGATTTAAAGAGTTCATGTTCACTTTGTTACATTATGGGTTTGATTTAAAGAGTTCATGTTCACTTTGTTACATTATGAGTTTGATTTAAAGAGTTCATGTTCACTTTGTTACATTATGAGTTTGATTTAAATATTTCATGTTCACTTTGTTACATTATGGCTTAGATTTAAATATTTCATGTTCACTTTGTTACATTATGGCTTTGATTTAAAGATTTCATGTTCACTTTGTTACAGTATGGGTGTGATTTAAAGAGTTCATGTTTACTTTGTTACATTATGAGTGTGATTTGGTGATTTCATGTTCACTTTGTTACAATACGAGTGTGATTTGATGATTTCATGCATTACTTAATATCATCACTGAATTATGGGTTTTACGAATGTAGCCATTAAATCTCTCTCTCTCTCTCTCTCTCTCTCTCTCTCTCTCTCTCTCTCTCTCTCTCTCTCTCTCTCTCTCTCTCTCTCTCTCTCTCACTCTCACTAAAACGATCCCAACCTAGAATGGTAATTACAAGTTTATCTCATTCAATTACAATAGGATTTTTGATATTTTTTATCTTTTTTTGTAGTTGTTTTGCTTTATCCCCTCTCCCCTCTCCCCCCTCTCTCCCCTCTCCCCTCTCTCTCTCTCTCTGTTTTGTTTGTTTGTTTGGTTGGTTTTTAAGGCTTTTTTGTATTTGTTCCTGATAGTATTGATAAAGTATTTTTACCATGTTGTATTGTGATGAGCATGAACTGCAAATGCAGCCTCCATGGCCTGTACAGCACCATGACATCCCACACTCGGTGCACTTTGAAGTGCAGACAGTACACTGACAACATATTTGAAACGTGTCACCAGCCGCTGGAAATAATAAAACAAAATAACATTAAAAACACTAAACAACGCATGCCTTTAATACAGAGGTCTTGTTAGGCAGTAATCTCGGGTACAATTATTTTTAATATTTAAGCATTTTAGTTTGTTTGCCAAACCCTCTTCTTTTTTTTTTTTCTTTTTTTTTTTTTTTTTTTTTTTTTACTGAATCTTGCATTTTAGTACACAGTTCTCCTTTACGGTTTTTGTATCCTTGGAATGTGCTGATTGAGGATCCCAGGAGTGCAAACTTTGCATTTTTAAGCATTTTGAAATATTCAACATGGCGTCCAAGATGGCTGCCAAAACACACAATTGGCAATATCTAAGGTATTATATTACCAATGACAAAACTATTGATGTCTATAACGGTGTTTTAAGGGTCAAGGAATTTATTTTTAATTACACCAAGTTAACTGGGGAATTGCAACATCATTTAAATCCAAGATGGCCGCCGCTATAGCAATCAGAACAAGGAAAAAAGTTTGTTAAAGTATGTTTTGTTTAACTATACCACTACAGCACATTTATTTATTAATCATCGGCTATTGGATTTTCATTTTGACACAATCATAGATAGGGAACCCGCTACATTTTTCCATTAGTAGCAAGGGATATTTTATTTAGTTGATTTTCAATTGGGAGAGACAATGCAAGATATTCAGAGGGGGGGGGGGGGGGGGGGGGAGGGGGGATGTCCCTGCCACTCCCGATGCCTATATTTATTTGTTTTGTTTCTGTTGTTTGTTTGTTTGTTTATTATTTTATTACATACGGAGCGACAACGTGACAGTGTTACAATGGCTACAGACAGAGGAACGTCCATATAATAAAATAATAATGAACGTACTAAAATAATCACACTTCTTCCTTAAAATATGAATGGGATGTCTGGATGAATTCATACGTAACAGTTTATACAACGACAAAAACATTTCACACACAAACGATCTCTATCTATTTTCCCAAACACGGCATTTGATGATACTCTCTTTGAAACTCCTAAACACCTTCTTCTTTAAAAACGATTTAATAATTTGTAATTTTTCAATCGATTCTCGATAAATAAATCCACTTATTTTAAAGTGCATTCACCACTAATATACAACTTCTATTTAAGTAGTTATAATATGTAGACACCCTGCGAAAAAAAAACCCCTCTGGATCCACACCTGTATAACCCAACATTTTGTACCACGTACTGATGGTAGAACCGTATAATTTCTAATAAAACGTACCTGTTCGAGAGATTGCCGCTTCCTCTTCCAGTTTCACAAGGAGCGCGTGCAACTGTACGTCAATGACGTCACTTAGTTCAGTTATCAGGGTTGTCCTGGAAAATATTATCGATGAATATGAGGAATTGTTACGAGATGAGTATGGAATAGCTCTGAAATGTGGAACACAGAATTTTTTGGTTAGAACATATTATTTGCGCTTCCCACAGGCAGGATAGCACAAACCATGGCCTTTGTTGAACCAGTTATGGATACTGGTCGGTAGTGGTTTACACCCCCCCATAGCCTTGCGGAGCACTCACTCAGGGTTTGGAGTTTTTTGGATTAAAAATTATTTTTTTTTTTTTACCAGCCTTAGATCTACGTGGAATCTGAAGAGACTATATTATGAATGTATGTTCAATCTTATATGGACTCTGCCCCACGAGTGCCTATACATTATAAACATTTAAAAACATACCAGATGTTAAAATTACCATTTTTTATTTATGATTTTAAATTAATGTACTTAATGCAGTGTGTGAAAATGTTTTGCTTCCAGGCCCGTACCAAGCTGAGGGTGGCAGAAGAGGTGCCCCCCCCCCCCCCCCCCCCTTGAAGAATATCAAACTGCACCATGTTTTTAGTCGATAAGTACCTTCTTAGAGTCACCACATTAACAATTAGTGTGTAGTTACTTGATGTCTTGTCTTAATATAGTCCGGCTTAGGAATTAATTCCTCATAAAAAAACATACACACACAATAATAATAATAATAATAATAAAAGATACAAAATTATTTTTAAAAAAAACATTCTGATATTCCTTTTGAAATTTTTCTTTGATGATTACAAATCGGTTCAAATAGGTTGGCCCCTGTAGTAGTTAAATAACTTGTTGATTTGAAGCTGTTATTAATTAATCAGTGTGCTTTAGTGGTGTCGTTACACAAAACAAACTATTTTGTTACATTTACTATTTTTGAAACAATTGTGCACGTGGTTTTGCCATGATTAGGTTGAGTGCTCTAGCACGAGGGTGGGTATGTTGATTTTAATGCGACTCATTTTAACATGCTTATATACCACTAATTTCGATCAGTGTGCTTTAGTGGCTCCGGGACAAAACAAAATTAAGGGGATAATTTTGAAATTTACCAAAATTAAAAGTGGGCCTTTAAAATTTTGTTACATTTACTATTAATTACTGATTCTACTCATTAAATTTGGTCGCTAGATTAGATGGTCTACCGCACACTTGTATAAATGGACAGAATTTTGAAAATAGCATTAGGCAGTGATTCTAGCACGAGGGTACAAGCCAAAAACGTAAACTTTTCGTCGTCTATCTATTTTGAGCATTGTTTGCAAGATATTTGTCACGGATGAGTACTCCCTAAAACTAGTAGTCACATGACCCTCTTAGTATTTGTGTATTTTTCACAGAACATATTCTGTATAACTGTATAGACCTGCATGGTTAACATTAAGTGTGGTGTGCAACAATGGCGTGCATGCATGCATAGATACATACATACATACAATAGCTCAAAAGGTATCGTGGAAAGTCTGCAAAGTTGCGGGCTATTCGGTACCATAGGTTCGAGTCCCAGCAACGGCATGGGACAATTTGTGATGCGTGCATGTATGCATACATACATACATACATACATACATACAATAGCTCAAAAGGTATCGTGGCAAGTCTGCAAAGTTGCGGGCGATTCGGTACCATAGGTTCGAGTCCCAGCAACGGCTTGGGACAATTTGTGAGGCCAGAAAGGATTTAATTATCCCCTGTGCCAGTGCGTTAATATCTATGTATGCAACAGTCAACCTCGACATACATACAATATATAGATATTCATACATAAATACATACATAGCGTGGTTTTCTCCCCCCCCCCCCCCCCCCCCCCCCCCCCCCCCCCCCCCCCCCCCACACACACACAAACACACCACTCCAAAATAAAACCCTAGTGAAAAAAAAATAAAAAAAAACTACTATTACTGTGATTCTCTGTTTTTCAATTCCCCGCCCAAAATTACGTTTAGTTTACATATGGCATTGGCACCCCTTTTGAAAATCCTGTATGCTAATACTTGCGGTACCCCTTTTTCTGTCACCCAATATTATACTGTATATATATATAGCATGCTATTCTCACTGTGTAATGTTGCTGGCTGAAAGGGCGAAATGAACCAAAGCGTCGGCCACGTTGTTTACATCTTGGCGAGCACCAGCGTGTATTTCTGAAAAATAGTAAAATTTAATAAATAAATAAAACAAAATAAATAAATGATAAAAACACTTCCAACCTACTTTTTAAACGTTTATTCTATTTCGTTTGGTTGTATTACTAGTATCCCGGAATAATATAATATAATATTATATCATATAATAGGTAGCGTTTCCAGTGTAATCAAACTAAGTATGTGATATTTTTCAAATCACATACTTTCTGAATTTTATAACTTTGAAAATTAAATGTAAATTAGTCAAGGTCACGGCACTACATTAATTGATATCTAAGCAAACGTACTACGGTGACACTCAAGAATTGATGTGTGCATCAACAGTCGTCAAACTAAAACTTGTCAATAGCAACTTTACATTGAAAGTTTACCACAACAGAACAGAACAGAACTTTATTACACTCTGGGCCAATGTTCGATGGCATTTGAGGAATAAAAAATATCCATATATAATATAACAGCATCAAGATGACAGGGATTGAAAAAACAATTCATAAACTGTAAATAATCAAAGTTTTAGGAGGAACAGAAATGTTTGTTATTAATAGTTATAAATCTACAGAAGTTTCTATATGTTTACAATTAAAAAACTGCTTAAATTTGCTTACATTTGGTCTTGTAAAATAATATTTGTGAATATATTTATATCTATCTTCTGTAACTTTTGTACATATAAATAAGTAGTGAAATTCATCACCAACATCATCATCAGCTATACAATAGATACATTTCCTGTTTTCATATAAAATATTGGTCCATCTTCCTGTTTCAATAGGTAAAAAGTGGTTAGCTATATGAAATCATAAGAAATGTATTACACATAGTTTTATCAAGTATATTGAGATATGTTTCAAACACTAAATTCTCTTTAAATAGTCTGTAAGTTAAACCTTTGCTGGATTTTGAAATGTCACTTTGCCAGTTCTGTAAAAACTGGTCTGAGAGTCTTTGTTTGACTAATGTCTTTAACCATGTTACTGAACTAAACATTTGCTTGTCCCAGATATTATGTAGGCCAAGCTTATAAAATATCTCTCTAACACTGATAATCCATTTATGGTTTGATCCACATTGTATATAGTCTTGAAATAATAATTGTGTAAACCTTTACTGATAGCTTGGAACATTTATCTGCCAGAAGACGAGCCCCAAAACACACAATAGGCATGGATATTATAAGCAGTAGTGGTTTTCTTCCAAACTCTCCATATAACATATATACAAGTGTGCTTTTTCTTGCATTTGCTAAATATCGAGAAACTGGATATGTACACTTTCTATTATATTAATGTTTTCAAATCCCCAGATTTCACAACCATAGAGTAATATAGAAACAGCATCAACTAATTTTAAAGGATATTCAATTGAGAAACAATTTTCATTTGATTTCTTTAAGATATAAAACATGACTTTGCGACCCTGTTGTGCTAAGTGTTTTTTGTATATATTAAATTAATTGGGGGTTTTTCGAACCACATTCCCAAGTATTTGTATTCTTTTACAAAATTGTTTAAATAGAAAACTTGCTTGTAGCCTTTTTTTTCGAACCTTCGAATATGACAATCTTTGTTTTTGACACGTTTACTGTTAATTTCCATGTCTTACAATACGTGTCGTAAGCATTTAACATATGTTTGTAGCCAGCTGTTACGCAGGCCACTCGGCAGTCTCCGGCACCTACCGAAGTGTGTTCGGAGACCGTCGGGAGGCCTGCGACGGCTGTCGTACATACTTCGGGAGCAATCGGCTCCACCGATAATAAAATGAAATCCTAACCTAGTGGTAGAGCGCTCGCGCCAAATACTAACATTGATAAACAGACTAAACATACTGCTGTCCCTTCAAAACTAACCCCTCCAGTTGTTGCGGAAGGTGTGTGGGGTGACGAGCCGTGCATAATTTCTGGACCCATAGCTTGCAATAACTCTTCTGACTTCACTGAAGTCAAAACCAAAAAAAACTAAACGTAGTTTACAATTCAATGATAAACCAAAAGACCCAGTTAGGCAGGACAGTTTGCGCCAAGCCAGCAATCAGTCCCCCCCCCCCCCCCCCCCCCATAAACGTAGACCAATGTTAAAATCTACTCGCCCCGGGGAAGAACCACTAAAAAAAAGAGATAGTTTTACCGGTTTTTGATAAGGAGTATCCCCCACTCCCTCCAAAACCAAATAGCCCCACTCCACTGACCCAGGGTACTCAGTTACCCGATGTTTTCTACAAAGGGGTGGAATCTGCCAGGGGCGGTTCTGGGATCGCCCCCCTTCATAGCGTGGGAGCTGCCGAACCACCCCAGTTTTCAGTGGTCAGCCAAAAAAAAGACCCCAATAATAAAACCCCTAAACTGCAAGACTTTACCAGCAGACGATTGGTCAGGATGCCACCCGGACCATTGTCTGCTGTCCAAATTCAAAATGTATTGATAAAAGAAAACTCTGATTTAGAAATACAGAATGTCACCATCTGGAGGAATGGTTACTGGGATATTCTGCTCAAAAATAGCAACAACTGTGTAGATATTATCTTCTTTAGAGAACATGCATACCCCTTGCTGCCGTTCCGTCCCAAACCAATTAAGTGTGCTCAGTGCCAGAGGTGGGGACATAACGTTAGGAAGTGTAGGTCTAGGGGGGATCCAGGGTGTTTCAGGTGTGGGGACAAGCACCCAAAACGGGGTCCGGACAATCCGTGCACTAAGACACCTTCTTCTGCTCCCCCTGCCCCCACCCCGGACCACCAAATCCTAATGTATGGGGCGCCCATTCAACCCCCCCCCCCCCCCCCCACACACACACTAATGAAAACAAGATCTATTAACGGTCCAGACCAGCCTATTACAGCTGTGCAACTTATGCGCATACTGACTGGGCTCTTTCTGGACGGTTCTTTGGGGGTAGCTACTAAGGGAACCAGAAACGAGGAGTAGATTAAAATAGCTACACACGCAGCCTGCCTCTCCTTTAAACATCACGTCGGGGTATCAATTAGCGAACCAAGTGTTCTACCCAATACTTTGGATTGGTACACCCCTAGAATGACCAAACCAACTTCTGTCTCCACACCAAGTCATCATAATATAGATTAAATAAATATAACTATATAACACCAGTATTGCTTCCAACCAATTATGGGAGACACCAGAACTAAAATATACTAATATTAATTTTATTAATAATAAATCTAATATAAATAATAATATTAAAAATTCTAAAAAAGATAAAGCCGATATTGAATTATTTAAAGGTTTGGTCATTCTACAATGGAACGCTAGAGGACTGAAATCCATGGGTCGTGGAGACGAATTAAAAAAATATCTTAAAGATATTAAACCAGTAGTCGACGTAATTTGTGTACAAGAAACCTGGCTTGCCACCGATAATTTAAATAAAACCAAAAATAAAAAATTCTTTACTACGTTCAATATCCCAGGCTATTTTGGCTTCTTCCACAATGTATATACAAAACTAAGAAACATCTACAAGTCTTCAATTTGCTGTTACAAGCAACATTTCACTAATAAATAGTTGGCCACCAGTAATCTTTGACCCATCCATGACATTAATATACCTACCCATGCAATTTTATTCAAGGTATAAAGTGTAAACATGGAAAACACAATTTAGTTCGTTTAGCCGCCATTTTGTTCTTTACACTGGAACCCAAATATTTGTTACTCTAATACTAATAGTGATACAGTGCAGGTGTAATATGCAAAACGGTAACCAGTCTTTTAAAGGTTACATATCACTATTTATGTTTGCAAAACTTTAAACGTGTAAATTATTTATTTCATTTTTAAAATATCACATAAATTGCAAGATTTGTAAAAAAATAATAATAATAATACACATGTAATAATAATTAAGTACACAATATCATGAAATGTATAAATTTAACAAAGTATCTACATTAAAAAAATTCTAATTTGGTGGTGGGGGAGGGGTTTGTAAGGATTAAACTGATACATGTACAACTTTAAAGGGGTTTTTTTTTGGGGGGGGGGTTGGGGGGGGCAGAGGGAGGAGTTCTCATTCATAAATAAATAAATACTCATTTATAAGTTTTATAAGTGACAAAATATTCATTTGTTTTTAATGCTGTTAATTGTTGTAATGGTAACATGTATGTTCTTCTGTTGTGTAAATTGACAAATTGATTGAACATGATCACAGTATACAAAATGTAGCCTACATTGAAAAGTTAATTATTTTAATTTACTGTTTTTTTTTTATTATCAACAGTTAAAATTGGGCAAGTGAATTTTTCACCACGGCCAGTGAAGTTTAAAATCAACTGGCCCCATGACAAGTGAATTTTTTTTTTTTTATACAACCACTGTACACCATCATTAAACTAACTTACTACAACATACATAATTACAAAACTATTTACAAATAAAATTGGGAAATTTCAGTGCTACATTCTTTTGAGAAGTGGCTTGTGTTCGTTAAGTACCACAGAATACCTGGAAAAATCCCTGGATAGCCATAAAAAATTGAGGCCATCCATCTACGTGTATTAATACCAATGAACACACTATCATGTAAATGATATCCTAAATTTAATATGCAAATAAAAAATTGGTAACAAAACACTACACTTTCTTAAACAAAACACAAATTAAACCTTTATTTCAGTAATTTTCTGAGGCCTAAAATTGAAACTTATATTGTTTTCTCTTTTCATGACATTCTTCGCAGGACAGTCCATTAGACTAAGGGAAAGTGGCATCCTTTGGGGGAGAAGCAAGGCCCCATAATTAGTATACATGTACCATTTATGAAGCTACACTGTACAGTGTGTATTCACAATAAACATGTTTTTTCATTCATATAATATTTATGGTGGGATTGTTATTTGTATACATTGTATAAAGAACGTTTTAAACATTTATTACTCAGTTTAAATAAAGATAAATGACTTCACATGACTGACAATCATTAAATATTATGCTAAATAATATACCTAATAGATGTAATACAAAACAAACCTGTGAAGAATTCCTTGTCTGTGTACAAAAATCAATGCCTCCATAATCTCACCCAAGAACTTTTTCACAATCTGAAATCAAAACTGGTAACAATTTGAAGATATCCTTAAAGGTAGTACTAAACCAAATAACTTCCGGCTGGGTCAAAGTTCGAGGTGCACGCATCTTTAACACCACAAGTCCTATAATTGGTGATAAATGTGAGTGTGTTGATTGCATAAAAAAAAAGTTTCATCTGGGCAAAAAATGTATGCAATTTTATTTCATCTACATTGTAGTACCACTGTGTCAAGTAGCCTTGTGCTTGAAACATGTACATGTATTGGGTACCTGTAAAAAACATTACTGAAATGTTGTGCAGAACTAAGGTAGTCACAGACGCTACCCATTATTTCTGAAATGAGCAGCGTGACACCCTATTTATTCTGATTCACTTTAAGGGTGAGGGGTGGTAGTATTTATATCTGTGGTGTTTATGTGGATTGATAAGCTGCAGGTATGAGTTTTAGCCACATGTTACTACTGTTGTCTATGGGATTTGATTTGGTAGTATACACCCTATAGGTAGTACTAGACCAAATAACTTCCGGCTGGGTCAAAGTTCGAGGTGCACCCAACTTTTGATAGAGAAGTGAACACCACAAATCCTGTGATTGGTTATAAATGTGAGTGTATTGGTTGTAAAAAATAATAGTTTCATCTGGGTAAAATAATAGTTTCATCTGGGTAAAAAAAAAAATGCAATTTTATTTCATCTAGTACCAGTGTGTTAAGTAGCCTTGTGCTTGAAACATGTATGGGGTACCTGTAAAAAAAGTACTCGAATTATGTGCAAAACTAGGGTAGTAATAGATGCTACCCGTTATCTCAGAAACGAGCAGCTTGACCCCCAATTGTTTTTTTATTCACTTTAAGTGCGAGGGGTGGTAGTATTTAAATCCGTGGCGTTTATTACGATTGATACGCTGCAGGTAGGAGTTTTAGCCACATATGTTACTACTGTCGTCTATGGGATTTGATTTGGTAGTATACACCCTATAGAGAATTAATGTCCTGAGTTTGCTGCCACTGTTCCGGCTAACAGACACTTCATAATGACTGAATTAACATATTAACTGAATTAAATCTAATTTGCAAAGTTATCAAATTCTGAAAGTATGTAATCTTAAAAATATCACATACTTTGCTTACATTGGATATGCTAGCTATTATATGATAAATCTATTATCATTGAAAATTAAAAGTTAAAGTTTGTTTTGTTTAACGACATCACCAGATCACATTCATTTATTAAACATCGGCTATTGGATGTCAAACATTTGGTAATTCTGAGTTTCACAAGAGGAAACCTGTTACATATTTTCATTAGTAACAGGGAATCTTTTAAATGCACCATTCCACAGACAGGATAGCACATACCAAGGCCTTTGAAATACATGTATCAGCTGTGGTGTAATGGCTGGAATGAGAAATATCTCAATTGATCCTAGAGTCAGCCTGACCTCAGATGCGCGCTTTACCAATGGGCTATGTCCCACTCCTATGAATACTGTTATTGCATTGTTTAAGACTACAGTTAATATGTAGGTAAAAGAATTGTTATAAATATGCTGGGGTCTGTGGGGGTTTTCATATGTACATTAAAAATAAGTAAAATACACTAAATAAGTATTAACGGTAAAATTAGTTATGTATAGGGATAACACAGCAATAGCTTCTAATACTTCAAGTACATGTACTTGAATTCATAACAGATACTTAAATTGTAACAGAGTGTATATAATGGTAAATTGCTCAAAGTTGAAGCAAAGTGATTACAAATGAAAATTGATGATATAAATTCCAGCCGATACCCAACACTAACAGACTGATAATGCCAGCATGTTTTAACCATATATTTGCACCTATGATAACTTTTAATATGATTAATGTAATTTAACATTAAAAATCATATTAAATGTTGGCACTCTATGAGATTGCTTCGTGTTTGTACAAATGGTGCGGCCCCTATAAAATAAGTGAAAGACAATATTTATAATAATAAAATACAGGGATATCTTTGGCACTCGCCAAATTCACCAACTGCGAATTTTAGGAACAATTTGCAAATTATATTTTAATATGATGAAAAAATAATTGGTATTTTATTGAAAAATAACTGTTGTTTTGTATTTTTTAAAGATAATTTGGCGGAATGGTTTGTTCACCCAGAGCTAGCCGTGAAATATGTTAATAATATCCAGTATTATTACACACCTCTTCATCAATGGGTTCCCGCTTTTCCTGGTATCCACTGATGAACTTTCTGAGATCTCCATCTGTGTAGTAGTCCATCACGATGCACAAGAACATTGCACAAGCCTGAAATAGGAAGGAAAGAAATGTGTTTTTTAACGACGCACTCAACACATTTTATTTATGGTTATATGGCATCGTGGTTTGTTGCTATCGGGATTACGTATCTAATACTATGCTAAGCCTGAAATACAATCTAATTAAAATTAGCTCCACTATTACATGTGGATCTAACAACAGCCCGTTGGAGCTCATGTAGAGTTGACCTTTCATTCGACCAATTAAAACCTTACTTGCAAAATCATGCCAGTGATTTGATGATGATGATGATGATGATGATAACTAGTTTAACGTGCCCATATACCACTAGGGTTTCGAACACGCCCATCCCGAGTCCGACCTCCGATAAGATCGGTGGCCTGACTCGGGATGTGTGTGGGGGGGGGGGGGGGGGGGGGGGGTAGTGTTGAAAATGGGCAGAATTTTGAAAATAGCAATTAGTAAAAAGGTTAATAGAATAATTAAAAAAAAAATAATAACAATAAAAAAAAATTACAAGCCAAAAATAAAAAGAATTGACTGCTCGGCCGAATATTTATATAATTTGGAGCATTTTAGAAGGACAGTCCAAAAATAAATAAGAGAAAGAAGAGAGGATCGGACTATTTAATAATATTTAAAAGAAAAGTAATTTCGACATAAAATTTTGAACGAAGGTCTAAATGTTTAAAGTCCAATCTATATGTCCACGTGAGTGGCCTCGTTAAGGCCGTTAGGGTGTGGAGGTTGGCCTACGGCGAACTGATGAGCGGAGAACCGGCAAAGGCGGGGATGAAGTGCTTCCATCTCTGGTCGGCGAGGATGGTTATAACACTCCGGTAGTCGTTGCCGAAAAGGGCCTTGACGATCCCGTGGATGGTGTGGCTATCCATCTCTCTAACTAGGACCGCTTGTCGGTAGACTCCTTCTCGGCGCTGAGTTAGTACCAACCCCGTCTTGCCGGCTGTAGACTTGATGGTGTGTAGTTCGTAAGCGCTTCCTTCAGGCAGTTTTTTCAGCTCTGGTTCCACTAGTCCGCCCATCAGTGATGCCGGATCCGAGGTGTCCCCCTGCACGAACTTCAGGAAGCCGGACCTGATTTTCCCGATCTGAACTTTCCAGACGGCTTCCGAGTCGGAGGGGGACGGTGCCTGTGAAGGTGAAGGTCTTGCCTTGTCAGGCTGGTCGCTCGGCTGAGCGACGGCCTTCCTCTTCGCAACGGCTCCTGCCCGGACCGCCGCCTTCCGAACTGGCAAGACTGGTGACAGTGGCCAGTTACGTGTAGGCGGTGGCGTAGAGGGAGATGGAGGTCCGTCTGCGGGCGTCTCGCACATCGGCGCGTTGAGAGCATCCCTCGGTGTTGACGGCGGGTCCGGATGAGTTGGTCCTTTCGTCTTGGGCCGAGCCGGGGCCGGCGACGCAGAAGGGACCGCCGCTGGCGGTTGAGCCGCCAGTTTTGTTCCCCCCTGAGCCGCTCCTGGCGCACGTTTCTTCTTCCTCCGTCCTCTTCCCTTCCTCTTCTGCGAGTCCGAGTCGCCGTAAACCAAAGTCACGGTTGCCCGTGACCCGGTGTACGCGACGCGAAACTCCAGCAGTGATCCAAAGCTTGCAATCAATCCCCCTAGGTGGGGTGGCAAGTCGAGAGCACAGGCGACAGCGTGCAGCTTCATCGAGAGTTAGCTTGGAAGTCTGAGTGATTTGAAAAGAATTTGAAAACATTCGGGATTATGCCGAGGGTATACGAAATGATTTGGGTGAATTACGAAGTATGCCGGAAACTAATTTCAATATAAAATTTTATATACAATTCGTTTCAAGACGAAAAAAACCCCAACCGTGATGGTATAGTCATAAAATCTCTTTATACTAGTATACAATCCAGAGTTTATTACTGCACTTTCCCCCATTTTTTCAATGTTGAAATAGACCAACAAGTTCGCCTATTGCATAAATAGTCTTGACCGATATGTTTAGAATTTGTATGCTCCCGAATAACGTTATAAAAGGCGAAGTGTAATTGTTCTATATTTAAATTGTTATTTATAGATGAAATGTCACCTGTACATGAGAGTCCATGCAATGCTGTTAGATCTACTGGTGCGACCAGTAGAGTTAATTTTAAACAGATTGCCTGAAATATACACACAAATTTTAAGCTGTTTATAAATGTATCCAAGATGCTTTTGTTCAATAAATACATTTTTCATCAACCCACTAGAAGAGGGATAATATCTGTGTATGCTTTTAAAACAAAACAAATTAAAAAAAAAAAAAAAAAAAAAAAAAAAGAGCATGATTTTTACGCCCATGAAAATGTTAAAAAAAAAAAAAACCACTTGTAAATAGCCCCATAGCCTATTAATTTTAAATGTAAATTTTTTAAAATGTCATTTAAATATGAAATATGCTTTATCAAAAACTTCGACAAAAAGGAAAAAGGGAGAAGTCATGATCTGCATTTGTTCAGTAAGGTTCCAAATTATCACCTTGGTTCAAATAGCAAAAAAAAACACCCATCACTTTGCCAGCTATATTAGGGCTGTTCACATAACTACATTTTTGCATCTGTTTTTATTAATATAGCAGTCGTTACAGATCTTTTTGTACATTATGATGAAAGTTGCCTGACAGATAAAGTTTGTTTTGTTAGACGACACCATTAGAGCACATTGATTTATTTATCATTGGCTACTGGATGTCAAACATTTGGTAGTTCTAACATATTCTTAGATAGGAAACCTGCTACATTTTTCCAATTAGTAGCAAGGGATGTTTCATATGCACCATCCCACAGACAGGATAACACATACCACAACTTTTGATATACCAGTCTTGGTACACCGGCTGGAATGATAATAGCCCAATGGGCCTACCAACAGGGATCGACCCTAAACTGACCGTGCATCAGTCGAGCATTTTACCACTGGGCAAGATAACATGATTTAATGGCTACTTGCAAATTAAAATAATAGCTTAGTGAACAGGTCAAGAAAAAGTCTTTATAAAGTACTACAATAAGATTACATGAATATGTAACAAGCAGAAAAAAACCCCAACCTCTTTATCCCACATAACAAAGAACTCTTTGTAGCCACAAACATAGGGATGTTTAAGTTTCTGTAAAGCAAGAGCCTGCAAAACAGAAACATGTAATATGAGACCAATCACAGCAAGGTGTTGATGTTAAAAAAAACACTACTTGTCCAAAATAGATAGGTACAGGTACCCATTATGTTCTGGCAATTAATCTCTGGACTCACGGACTTCTCTGACAACACGCGATGAAGCTGGACGTATGTTCATGTGCTCTAGACTTCCCCCCCCCCCCACACACACACACCTGGGGGGACTGCTTGTTAGTTACGGGAAGCTGTTAGAGTACTGCGTCGCTTACACCGGATCACGGGCAACTGTGACTTTGGTGTATGGCGACGCGGTCACTCAGAAGAGGAAGGGAAGAGGGACAAGAAGGAGGAAACGTGCGCCAGGGTCGGCATAGGGGGGAACAAAGCTGGCGGCTCAACCGCCAGCGGCGGTCCCGTCTGCGTCGCCGCACCCACCCCCACGACCCGACAAGCCAGCTGTTTCAACACAGACTGACCAGCTCGACGCCAGTGTTGGACACCGCCATGTGCGAGACTCCACGGCCGGCATCTTCCGTTCCAACCCCTCCGCTTGTGTCCGCATCGAGACCCCCACCCCCGGGGGACTTCGCAGCGACCAAGCCAGATGTTGGTGTTGCGAAACGGAAGGCCGTCACTCCTCCGAGTGACCAGCCAGCCAAGGCCCGGCCTTCCGCCTCCGCCCGAGGCAGGGACTTCTCCGCCTGGAGTCTCGCAGTGTCGAAGATAAAGGGCCAGTACTCTAAGTACTTAGTCGGGGACACACCACATACGGCCTCACTGCCGGGAGGCGTCATCGAAGGATCCTTCAAGCGCTTCCCAGACGGCACTGAGGTCGGGATCCACGACATGGAGCTAGGGGACGGGACATTTGGACTTGTGGTGACGTCGCGCCGGGATGGACTCTACAAACAAGGAGTTCTCTTCAGAGAAATGGATAACAACACCGTCCATAGAGTCCTGAAGATCATCGCCGGCGCCCATTACGTCCAGCTAGCCAAGACCTTGCTAGCCCACCGGTGGAGGAAACTGGTGCCGCAGTTCAACGCCAAGCACTTCATCTCGTCCCCGTAGTTGCCAACCGTTTCAAGGGCTTAGTCGGACTTTAAATTTTTTGGCCGGCATTCAAAATTTTATTCCATTTTATTTTTTAATTTAATTTAATTTATTTATTTGTAAACAGTCCGACGCACTTTATTTTGGCAGCCCGTCTAAAATGCTCAAATCATTTTAAAACCCTTTCGGTCGAGCACTCTAATTTTATTATTTGGATTTAATTTTTTGTCCAAACATGAGTAGTATGAAATTAGCTCATTCTGGCAACTAAATTCGTATTCCAAATTCCGCCCAACTTAAATCTCCCCCCCCCCCCCCCCCCCCCCCCCGGCCTGGATTGGACTTTAAACTTTTAGACCTCCGGCCCGGATTGGACTTTAAACTTTTAGACCTCCATTCAAAATTTTATGTCGAAATTACTTCTTTTTTTTAAATATTATTAAATAGTCCGATCCTCTCTTTTTTCTCTTATTTATTTTTGGACGGTCCTTCTATAATGCTCCAAATTATATAAATATTCGGCCGAGCAGTCAATTCCTTTTATTTTTGGCTTGTAAATTTTTTTATTTTTTTATTTTTTAATTCTATTAACTTTTTTACTAATTTTTATTTTCAAAATTCTGCCCATTTTCAAAGTAGGAGACAGAATCACAAAATAGGCAGTCATATATACATAGTTAATATGAAAAGTAAGGCCATAATAAAATAAATGCTAAATGTTCATCAATTTTGTTTTCAAAATAGGGAAGGGGTAAACTTTTATTATTTATATTGAGAACAATTGAAATATTGTACGTCGAGCATCACATATATGCTTAAAGGAAAAAATATTGTTTCTCGCCAATACAAAACACTTTAAAAGTTTAAAATGTGTTTAACACCACTTGAGCATATTGATTTATTTATCATTGGCTATTAGATGTTAAACATTTGGTAATTCAGACAGTCTTAGAGAAGAAACCCGCTACAGTTTTCCATTTGTAGCAAAGGATCTTTTATATGCACCACTCCAGACAAGATAGCACAAACCACAGCCTTTGATATACCAGTCTGGAATGAAAAATAACCCAAGGAACCACTGACGAGGATCGATCCCAGACCGACCACACATCAGACGAGCACTTTACCACTGAGATATGTCTAGCATCCCCCCCCCCCCCCACACACACCACAAAACAATGCAGGTCATTATCCTCAGAGCGGGGGGGATGAAAAATGTAATATTTATTTTATCATCACATTTTAATAACAATACCACTTAATGGATGATTTTGAGAAACTTCTAATCAGCCAGTTAACAGAATAAAAAGTTTTAAACCCCCCCCCCCCCCCCAAACCCCCAAAACAAACAAAAACCCAGCATGATTTGATGGATTGAAGGCAAACACTTAACTGTTTTCAACCCACTACCCCACTTCTTTTGGCTTGATTTTTGTGTTATAATGATGCTAAATATGTAAGCGCGTTAAAAAAATCCTGGGGAAAGGCCTGAACACTGAATATATAGTCATCTGCAGAAACGTCAATAAACCCACCTCACGAAAGGCCTGATTGGCATCGCTTTCATCTTGACATTCAACCTACAAACAAAAGTTAAAAATTAAAGCTCTTAATATCTATTAAATTTATGTCAATAAAAAGATACATGTATACAATTTACATCTAGTGTATATTATTGCTACAAGTGTATGTTATTTTACAAGTATCTAGATTCTTAACGTCAACATTTAATAACAAGGTCAACAAGCATCTACATACATGTACATCTAGATAACATGTACAATAGGACATCATTAATTCAGTACTCTACATATTATATATATGCAACTTGATTTTCGTGGTAACTGGAAGACGAGATACGTTTTTGATAAAAGCTATGGTCAAGGTCAGCTACATGTAATTAAGAGAGCCATGCAATTGGTTTCACAGTCCAAAATGGTTTGATGTCACACCAACACTGTTTTTTTTTCATTGACATCACTACATTAGTACATGTATGTTTCCTGACTGTTTATGTTGTTACAAGTCGGGGCTTGCAGTGTATTTAAAAGTGGGGTGTTGGTGGAGGTGGGGGTGGGGGTACTTGTCAGTGAATAACATCTGCAACACCCTTGGTCCAAAGTCCTTAAGTGATAGCGGGTTTCCTAGATCTCAATATATGTGTGGTCCTTAAAGGGACATTCCTGAGTTTGCTGCAATTCTTAAGATGTTATCGACTAACAGAGACTTTTTAACGATTGCAATTGCATATTAAATATATTTTTCTGCATAAAATATTAGTGGCTGTATATTAAACGTGTTTCTGATCGTTATAATATTTGTACTAGGTAAATTTTCATTTTATTTCCTAAAAACGGTTGTTGTTTTTTCGTACGTACGAAATTATTTGAAGACAAAATCCAGTTTGGGCTTCTTACAAACAAGAACATATATTTAATATGTAAGTTTAATCGTAGAAATATTTTACTAGTCGGAAACATCTTACAGGGTCATTCTCCATTAACTGTAGCAACCAATAAAGTATGAATGTTGAAAAATAAATATCTTCTGAGAATGTTAAAAGTGACCTGCCTGCATAGTCTTAAATTGTCTGTAACTATTTAAAAATAAATATCTTCTGAGAATGTTAAAAG
This sequence comes from Gigantopelta aegis, assembly GCF_016097555.1. Lineage (NCBI taxonomy): Eukaryota > Metazoa > Mollusca > Gastropoda > Neomphalida > Peltospiridae > Gigantopelta > Gigantopelta aegis. The sequence continues at coordinate 76,012,471 of NC_054708.1, forward strand.
TGACCTGCCTGCATAGTCTTAAATTGTCTGTAACTATTTAAAAATAAATATCTTCTGAGAATGTTAAAAGTGACCTGCCTGCATAGTCTTAAATTGTCTGTAACTATTTAAAAATAAATATCTTCTGAGAATGTTAAAAGTGACCTGCCTGCATAGTCTTAAATTGTCTGTAACTATTTAAAAATAAATATCTTCTGAGAATGTTAAAAGGGACCTGCCTGCATAGTCTTAAATTGTCTGTAACTATTCAAAAATAAATTCCCCTGTAAAGAGTCACCCTTTTAACAGTGGCGGATGTTGAACTAAGGAAGTCTTACTGATAACGTACGTGACCCGTCATGCCCTCCTTAGGAATTGTACCCTATAAATATACAAATTGGTCATGTTAGGAAGTGAACAAAATACATTTCCTGAACAAGAAGAAACATCTTTAATGAAATCAACTTGAAAAATACAACTTTCTTTACTAATTTGTTCAAGATCGATGTTTGTAATAACACACTCTGACTACATTTTTATGCACAGATTGATACCTTATGTTCCAAACTGCATAGCATTGGTGACAGACTTGCTACAGGTAAATTTCACAGTTTATCTGCACCTAACAAACACATGAAATAACACAAAAGGGAAGTATACTACTCAGAAGTGTTCACTTATTATTGACAACTGTATCAAAAGAAGGGGTGCGGATAACGTACGTGACGTTAAATTAGGATATGGTCGTTTGTAAAAGTTTCTTGCAATCTGTTTACATTTACTAACAAAACTATCCATCACCATGACCTTGGCTAACATGTAGAATGATAATCTAGCGAATCATGTGCATATTGCCCATTTAATTAATGAATGTCACTGAAAATATGCCTGTAATACAAGTAAATTGTTCATAAATTGATTTTTGACCAACAAGTAAGTGCTTAAAATAAAACAATTCTAACAAAACATGTACAGGGTTATCTCCCCTAACTATGACATATATAAGATACCAGCACATTATCTCCAAAGGACACACGAACGGTGTATCCTCTTAACATCTGGGTATAACGTATGTGACTCGGTTTGGTTTAAAATGATTGTTCCATAGTGCCATCCACATGTTCAAAGAATAACGTCATGGTTAGGCCCTATGTAATTCAATCCCTTTAATCCAAACCAAGTACCTTCATTATAGATTCCCACTCACACAGGTTAACTTGAAAATGGCGGCTGTGGCTTGTTACAGGAGTAGGTTTGTCAATTAAGGAAATGACATCAGTATTGGCATACCATACGACATCATCAAACACGATTACGCCCAATGCGAGACATTGCCTTCACTTCCAAGTCGTCCTCATCTACAGCTTGTACCATTCCAGGATAGAGCTTGCCATCGTACAGTACTATCACCCATTTGTTCAAATAGGCGGTTGGATGAACAGGAGCGGGAATTGGGACAAGTTCGAATGGTTTCTGATGCACGGTCTCCACGGCAGGGCCAGATACTGTCGCAGCCGGCATGGTTGGAGGAGGGGTAGTTTGTGTGACCTCCACGGCAGGGCTACTTGTAGATACTGTCGCAGTGGGGGGAGGGTTAGTTGTTCTTTATGGGCTATATGTAGTGAACTATCAGTACATGCAAAAATATCTAATGAATCTCCAGCATACCTGATGTATTTAAGAATAAAATCGGGGTCCAAACATGTGCGCCATGCAGACGACAATTTTTCCCGTCGATGTTGTATCTAAAATGTTGATTCAGCCTGGAATGCAGACTAATGGATGTCGGATAACGTACGTGACAGTTTCGTACGTGACATTTGCAGTAAGAAGGGCCTGTAGTCATACATGCACTACATTTTATCATCATTTCTCTGCTTGTGCCCTTGTACATCTCAGAAACTCCAAGCCAAACTATGTATTAATGCGCTCAAGTGTCTACTTTTGTAAGACGAGAACGTTCGTACGTGATACACTTACAGACACGGTCCAGTATTATGGATTAATTGTCTTTCTGCATCTCGAATGTACATTTTGCAGAGGAAGGATAAGCAGATACACATAATTAAGTATATTTACCAGAATTTAGTCATTAATCCCAATCGATCCAGACCTTCAGGCTTATGTAGTTTCCTCTTTCAAATTGGATAATGTACGTGACCTAGAATTTGCGACATGATTTATTAGTGAATATTCCATAATTTAAGATGATTTTAAGTAGAGTAGACACATGTTTTGAAAAGGTGCCATGCTGTTGTGCTTACTCGGACTTCGAGTAATACAGCATTTGGCTTGTCCCACCTTCCGGTTTCGACAGATAGCCTATGTGCTGATACACGAAGTCTAGTCAATGCAAATCTAAATTTTCCAACATACACACAGTCTAAATATTGCTTATAACTAAATGTATCTGAGAAATTACGATATAATATAGCTCTTATTACTGTACAATCAGAGGTCAAAGTGCTGCGACAACTATTTTCTACAGTTGCTACAGTTAAAGGAGAATGACCGTACAATGCAGCAAACTCAGGAATGTCCCTTTAACCATATGTCCGATGCCATATAACCGTAAATAAAATGTGTTGAGTGCGTCGTTAAATAAAACATTTCCTTCCTTCCTTCCTGCGTTGTAATACTAACAGCACCTTTAGGCCAAAAACACACCGGACCTGGGTCTGATTCTGGCGAAAATTAAACACATAGTGTCTTTGCCACACTCGCCAAATATGGTGTCTTTACCACACTCGCAGACCGGTGTGCTTTGGGCCGCATTAAAACACATCATCTTAATTTGTACAACACATTCAGTGAGTTTTGTTCAGAGCCAAACAATTATTTCAGAGATTTCTTGAGTGGAGTGTTCATTTTGGGGTTTTCTATACAATTTTCTGGCATCACAGTCACATTTGCAAGTAATTAATGATCGGCTATTGGATGTCAAACATTTGGTAATTCTGATACGTAGGCATCAGAGAAAACCCGCTACACTTTCCTAATGGTCAGGTCAGGTCATAGGGTTTTACGTGCACATTCAGAACAAGCTATTGTAGCGCACGCCTGTCGTGGGCACAAGAGTCGGCCTTGGCCGGCTCCTCCGTCCATGACAGGAAAGGTGGGGGGAGGGGAGAGGAGGGACCGCCTGCACTGGTATGTCCAAGGGAGCACCAGCAGCCCGATCGAATCGGTAGCAGGCAGGTGGGGGTGGTGGTGGTGCTATGCCAGTAAACTTGTTATCCTTTTTGTCTCTCTATTCTCTTGGTTTCTTTTGCTGAAGAGAAATGTTTCATATATTTCATGGTCTTCGCCTATGCAGAACTGTTCAAATTTTCTTTGCACGACGTCAATGTTAGCTGCATCTTCTTCTTCCCCAAAAGGAAACTCATCTAAGATGTCAAAGGCTTCCCCACCAACACATGCCAAAAAGCCAGAAGTGCGATACTTTGCAGTTTCAGTCTCTAATCTTGTTGCAATTTTATAATGTCAAGCAATGTCTGCATTCTTATTGTTTCCCATTTTTATTTTTAGTCTCAGTTCTCCCAAGTGTCTACAGTGGAGGAATGTGTTTATTTGATATATTTATATTGTTATTTTATTCCCAGCGGTCAGTAGCAGGTTTTTGACGTGTTGTCTGTGTATGTTTTGTACTCTCAAGTGTCAACAGCGTGGTATGGAATCGTGTTGCAGCTGCAACTGATGTACATCACAGTACAACATGGTAAACAATTTCGCGACTGTGTGTGTGTGTGTGTGTGTGTGTATATATATATATATATATATATATATATATATATATATATATATATATATATATCGGCAAATATTAAATATCTTCGGCAAATTTTGCTTTCTCTTTAATCAACGGCCCACCCAAATTTATCCTTTATGTCATCATTGCCTGTTGCTTTCTTCTCATATTTTCTTTCGGCTGAAACATTATTGTCAAAATAGGCCAGAATATCAGCTTTCCTTTTTAAAATAGAATTAATCTGAGAACGTCCTACACCAAAATGATCGGTGCAAACGTATTCGTTAAAACATTTCGCAAACACTGACATTGACTTGCAGAAGATATTTTGTTTAATTGAAGGTTATTACCCAAGTGGCATGTTTAACTCATTTGTTTGTTTTATGTCACCGCTAATCCTTCAGTGGAGTATAACCGTTGATTACAGCTGAATGACACCATGAGTCATTAAATAATCCTAACACGGGACATCTGCAATGACCGCCGCCTTCAGCAATTCATGTTTATTTACCATTCATGTCTGGCTAAAAACAACCAGACACCTAACATAACACCTTATTTGTTTTGTTTCTCGAGACTCAATAGAGTGACCATACATACAGAAAGTTTGTTTTGTTTAACGACACTACTAGAGCACATTGATTTATTAATCATCGGCTATTGGATGTCAAACATATGGTAATTTTGACACAGTCATAGAGAGGAAACCCGCTACATTTTTCCATTAGTAGAAAGGGATCTTTTATATGCGCCATCCCATAGACAAAATAGCACATACCATGGCCTTTGATATACCAGTTGTGGTGCACTGGCTGGAACGAGAAATAGCCCAGTGGCGAGCGCTTTACCACTGGCTACGTCCCACCCCTCCATCCATACAGATTGCATTAAGTACACTCAATGGGAAGTCGTCTACTGTTCAGTGAGGACGCTGAGAACCAATCGAATTACACCACCAGTAACTGCGTGTCACGGAAGTTATTGAGTGCCTGTTTGTTTTTCAATTACGATCGGCGAATCACAATGGAACTTTACTTTGACGGAAAATAAACACTTTCCAATTCTTAACATTTCCATTATGGTGGGACGGCCTAGGGAAATGAATTAAAAATGGGGCAGACCTTCCCGTCTACTCTCCTCCGACATAAATACCAGATTAACCAGACATATTTTATTGTCAATATTTTACTTTTTACGTAATCATTTGTAGAAACCATTTTTAACCCTTTGTATAAACACTTTTTAACTTCCTTGTAAATAAAGTTTAATCATTAATTAATATTTTTATCTAATCATTTGTATAGACGTTTTTAAATTATTATTATTATTATTATTTTTTTTTTTTAACTAACACTCTCCCCACACCTCTCGTTGTGAGCACAGTTTCTGGCCCTGGTCAGAAATCGTGCTCGCAACGAGCGTGCTTGAACATTAAATTGATATAAGCACGTTAATTTCCGACATCTGACCTGACAGTCATTTGTGGGCATACATACATACATGGCCATATAAACACATTTAATTTATAATTTTTAAGATGATTAAAAAAGTAAAGACATAACCAGGGACAAAAAATAAACCAAAAAACGTCTTCACGACGATCTTCTTGTGACCGTTATAGCAGATTCAACCTGTGATTTGGGGTGAAAAATAGTGACCGCTGGCCGTTACGGACAGGTGACCGTTATGTACAGGTCAAATAAGGAAGGAAATGCATTGGGTGGATTTATAGTGGCCGTTATAGGCAGGTGACCGTTATGTACAGGTGACCGTTAGATCCGGGGCATAATTCACAAAGCTCTCTTAGGCTGTACTAGACAACAAAGTATCCTCTGCAAGTCTTTTAGCAATGCACTGCGAAATCGCAAAGTTACGAGAGTTTAGTGAATTAGGCCTCAGGTTTGACTGTATACCTCGGATTTTTCAATGTAAAGAAAAGAAAACCAAAAACAACCCACCCCCCCAAAAAAAAAACCCACAAAAAAACCAAATAATAATAAAAAAGAAATATATATATAGTATATTGGTCGGGGTTTTTTTGTTTCTTTTTTCGGGGTGGGGGGTGTGGGGGGGGGGGGGGGAGGGTTACGTTGAACAATCCGAAGAATTTCTTTGGGAGCATTTGTCACATTTTGTGGATCCGCCACTGGACACCACCCAATCCTCAAAATAAAAAACAATGAAAAGTCAAAATAAATAAATAACGCACACACATCCACCCCAACCCCCCCCCCCCCATACACACACACACACACACACACACACACACATACACATAGACAAACAGACATACACACGCAGACAGACGCACACACACACGGAGCGGAGAGAGAAGGGAAGAGAGTGAATGATCTAGAGAGAGTAAACCTCTCTCTCTCTCTCTCTCTCTCTCTCTCTCTCTATCTATCTCTCTCTCTCTCTCTCTCTCTCTCTCTCTCTCTCTATCTCTCTCTCTCTCTATCTAATCCTCTCTCTCTCTCTCTCTCTATCTCTCTCTCTCTCTCTCTCTCTCTCTCTCTCTCTCTATCTCTCTCTCTCTCTCTCTCTCTCTCTCTCTCTCTCTCTCTCTCTCTCTCTCTCTCTCTCTCTCTCTCTCTCTCTCTCTCTCTCTCTCTCTCTCTCTCTCTCTCTCTCTCTCTCTCTCTCTCTCTCACAGGAAGCTTGTCGCAGGCGATCTGCCAAGTAGTGGGTTGGGTGTCAGACGGGTCCTGAACCGACAGTTTCCTCTTCTTGGCGTCCCGCTCTGCACCAGCTATCGCAACAACACGTGGAGACGCCGGTGGGCTGGCTGGAGCTGACGACACTTTAACATGTACTTTAATGGAGTCTTCTTAGCTAGTTCAGGAAAACTGTCGGCTGACAGGTCAGGAAATATCCAACGATTAAGATGAGCATCTGCGACATGGCTTTAAAAACAGCAGCAAAAAAAAAATCTGATTATAGAAATAAATAACATCGTTTAAATCACTTAAAATATATCACTCTATATCATTGTTAATATTACAATTATAAGGGTCAACTTTTTTATAATATAAAGTCAAATGAGAACAAATTAAAGGGCCTGTTCCGAGTATTCAGCCAATACAAGATGTTTCCGTCTGACAGTATTTTTTGGAGACCCTTTAGTAGCCCAGTGGTAAGACGCACGCCTGATGCGCGTTCGGTCTGGGATCGATCCCCGTCGGTGAGCCCATTGGGGTATTTCTCGTTCCAGCCAGTGTCTCACGACTGGTATATCAAAGTCCGTAGTATGTGCTATCCTGTCTGCGGGATGGTGCATATAAAACATCCCTTGCTACTAATGGAGAAAAATGTAGCGGGTTTCCTCTCTTTGACTGTGTCAAAATGACCATATGTTTGACATCAAATAGCAAGTCAGGTCAGGTAAAGTATTTACGTGCATATATGCCACGAAGGCTTCACGCACGCCAAACACGAGCTTAATCTCTGACTTCCGCCATTGACTTAAGTCAGGGACGGGGGGGGGGGGGCGTCTATTATCAGCTGTTTTGAAGTGGGCGGAATTTGGAATAAAAAATTTAGTAAGGTCAAAAAAAGCCCAAGTCTACGGAGAATAATCTGCATCCTTTTGGTTTTAATTTCTTAGTCCGGACATGGTTATGTCCGGACTAAGAAATTAAAACCAAAAGTATATTTGAATGCTCGGCCTAAAAGGTTTTAAGGTGATTTGAGCAATTGAACGGGCGCCAAAGTAAAGTGCGTTGGACTATTTATAAAAAAATAAACATAGAAATTTTGAGCCACGGCCAAAAAAATTTAAGTCCAACTAAGCCCAAAAAATTAGGTTACCTGTTCTAGGTAAGGTTGGCGGCTACGGGGAGGCAATGATGTAGTCCTCGTTAAAGAGTGGCACCAGCTTCCTGAAGCTGTGGGTCCGCAAGCACTTGACTAGCTGGAGGTACTGGGCGCCGGCGATGATCTTCATAATCCTGTGGACGGTGTAGTTGTCCATCTCCTTGTAGAGGATTCCTTGTCGGTAAAGACCATCCCGTCGCGAAGTGACCACTAGGGCTTGCCCCGAAGCTCCGTGGTGTGGATGACGATCTGGTGGCCATCCGAGAAGGTCTTGAAGTTCTCCTCGTGGACCCCGCCTGGCAGTCTGTCGGGGTCCGTAACGTCGCCCACCAAGTACTTAGAGTACTGGACCCATATTCACAAAAAAGTGTAAATTTACGTCTACGACTAGCACTTACGTGTGCCGTAGATTTACGTTTACGTGCAAGAAGCACCTTATTCTCAAAGATGGTCGTAAATGTAAACGTAACTTAGTTGGATGTAAATCTACGATTTAACATTCTCACTGGAGTAATTAATAAAAACACATTAGAAACGATGGCTACCGGGTAAATAACAAATGCGCAAAACGCAATTTTGTTTGTCGTCTGCTAACAATAACATTGCGAACAGTGAACCATGGCAGTTTGGTATTGGTGGGGATCCGCGTTTTGGTACGAACTTGAGGACATTTCTTAAAAAGGAAAAGATAACTCAGAAGAAATTGGCCAAGTCGAAAACATCCGTTCGATCACGAACAAAAATATGTTCAATCCGTGGGCGTTCGCCATAGCAAACTGCTTCATTTATTGGAAATGCTGCTAGTTTCCGTAAATAATAGTAAATAACGGCGATCGTTCTTGATTTATTATATGTACACAACTTACGTGCAGCGTTAGTTGCAACCTAAGGCACTCTTATATTTACGTCCAACTTTACACGTAACTTACGTTTTCGTTGTTTTGTGAATAGCTCTTCAGTCGTAGATTTACGTTTACGTGTAAAACTAGGCTTACGATATTTTATGAATATGGGTCCTGGACCCATATTCACAAAAAAGTGTAAATTTACGTCTACGACTAGCACTTACTTCTGCCGTAGATTTACGTTTACGTGCAAGAAGCACCTTATTCTCAAAGATGGTCGTAAATGTAAACGTAACTTAGTTGGATGTAAATCTACGATTTAACACTCTCACTGGAGTAATTAATAAAAACACATTAGAAACGATGGCTAAAGGGTAAATAACAAATGCGCAAAACGCAATTTTGTTTGTCGTCTGCTAACAATAACATTGCGAACAGTGAACCATGGCAGTTTGGTATTGGTGGGGATCCGCGTTTTGGTACGAACTTGAGGACATTTCTTAAAAAGGAAAAGATAACTCAGGAGAATTTGGCCGAGTCAAAAACATCCGTTCGATCACGAACAAAAATATCGCGTTCGCCATCGCAAACTGCTTCATTTATTGGAAATACTGCTAGTTTCCGTAAAAAGTAATTACGGCGATCGTGCTTGATGCTATGTGTACACAACTTATCACGTGCAGCGTGACTTTGGTTTTGAGGCACTCTTAATTTACGAGCAACTTTACACGTTTTACGTTTTTCGTTAAAGTTCGTGAATAGCTCTTCAGTCGTAGATTTACGTTTACGTGTAAAACTAGGCTTACGATATTTTGTGAATATGGGTCCTGGCCTCGGATCTTTCCCGCTGCAAGCTTCCAGTCGTCCCGGGCAGAAGCGGAAGGCCGAGTCTTGGCAGGTTGGTCCCCCGGAGGGGTTACGGCCTTCCACTTTGCAGCACCAACGTCCAAAGTCGTCTCAGCGCAGACCCCCGTGTGTTGTGTGTGGGGGGGGGGGGGGGGGTCTCGACACGGACGACGAGCTGGAACGGTTGACGTTGGTCGTGGTACCACATGAGTTGGCTGCTCCACTTGCCGCGTCGGTTGAGCCGGTTCTGTCGGTCGGCGAATCGCCTGCTGTTGAGCTGGCCATTTTGGGCGTGCCCCGAGCGGCTCCGCAGACGGGGATGGCCGCTGGCGGTTGAGCCGCCAGCTTTGTTCTCCTCCTAGACCCGCCCTGGCGCACGGTTTCCCTCTTCCCCGTACCTAGAGTCTTGGTCTCGGGCCGTTCCCGCGCGTCGCCATATACCGGGCGGAAGCGGAAGGCCGAGTCTTGGCAGGTTGGTCCCCCGAGGGGTCACGGCCTTCTGCTTTGCAGCACCAACATCCAAAGTCGTCTCAGCGGGGGGTGGGGGTAAGTCTAGAGCGCATGAAACCACGTCTAACTTCATCGTTAGTCGAGTCGAGAGTCCATCAAATAGCGGATGATTAATAAATCAATGTGCTCTAGTGGTGTCGTTAAACAAAAACTTTGGAAAAACTTTAATTATCATATTATTGATTGTGACAAAGAACATAGGCCTACTTTTAGTGATAGAGTGCTCGCCTGAGATCCCCACCCCCTACACACCCCCTCCCAGTTTTAACCAGTGCACCCTGGTACATCAGAAGCCGTGGTGTGTTCTTTAAGAGTGAGGGGGGAGATTTGCATGATACATCATACACATGATATAATTTCAATTTATATGTACAATAAATTAATTAATGTAAATTTTCTTGTAATTTGTACTTAGTCTAGTCCAAATTTCTCAAAATGTTAATGATATAGGCATTTTGTGTTAAAGGTAATCAAACAAACTTTTTAAATTTTGAGCTTTAACCCCTAAAACTAACAAATCAAAATGAAGGCTATACAACTCGTTCAAAATGTACCATTCCAAAATTATGACTCACACTTAACATGCTACATACTGTTTAAAGGTTGCACATATGTCATAAATTAATAACAAGATGTTTGTCTAACTACATTTTGGTTTTTAACCATAAAAAGTTAAAACAAGATGCCGGATATACAACACATTCCGTTTTCTTGCCATGGCATAGACGTTGTGATATCAGGCCCGTATTTAGGGGTGGGGTTCGGGGGACAAGTAATCTTGTTAGGTCAGGTCAGGTCAGGTCAGGTCTAACTAATCGGGGGGGGGGGGGGGGGGGGGGGGGGGCATGTAGCACCATTGATACGTTGTAATGACAATGACGGCAGTTCACCTTCCATCCACTGAGTTGGAAATAACAGACTATATCAACAGAAAGTAATCTTGTTAGGTCAGGTCAGGTCAGGTCATATGTTGTAACGTGCACATTCAGAATAAGCTGTTGTAGCACACGCCTGTCATGGGTGTAGGTGTCAACATTCGTGGGCTCCTCCGTCCAGGATAAGAAAAGGTTTGGGGTGGGACAGGGGTTCGCCCACGCTAGCATATGCAAGGGAACAAAAGCAGCTCGACCATGGTCTGTAGCGGGTGAGGGTTGGTTGTAGTGCTCTTGAATTTGCAGATGTCTTTAGGATTAAGGCTAATTAGAAAATGTTGCGTACTTTCCAAGTATTTCATAATGTTTTATGGCTAAAAAAGAAAAGAAAAAAAAAGTTTTATGGCTAACATGTAGGCCTAGCTGCCATTTTGATGATATAACACATCGATGACAAAAATGAAATGGGGTGTAATACCTTATGCAATACCTTATGCAATACCTTTTGCCGAAAACGTTTGAGGACTACACCTGCACTCTTAACAGGGACTGCACGTGTTGGCGGTGATTGGTGATGATACAGTTTTATGAACCTTATATATATATATATGTTCATTATTAAAGGAACTGATCATAGTTCTGAGGTACACGTACCTTTTCTGTTAGTAAGGTTATAATTATAAGCAATTGCCGAAAATATTTAACATTACCTCGGGTCAATACCCCGGGTCAATACCTTTAACTCCTGTTGTGTGTTAGAATTTCATTATCTTGAAGAAAAAAACCCCAACAACAACAAAAAAACAACATTAATGACAAAAATACAATCTACAAAATAGTCGAAAATCGTTGTTTTAAAATATCAATTTTCAACTTCCAGATGTCAGAAAAACGCGTTTTAGGCTTTCAGAGATTTAAACTTTTCCGGGGAAGCATGCCTCTGGAATCCCATACAAAGTTCTGAACTTCATATCCAAAAGACTCAGGTAAATACCTAGTCGAACCCTCCCACTCGACATGCTGGCTACGAACCTGGATACACTACCACGTCCTGTATGTAGTTACATGGAAGGAAGGAAGGAAATGTTTTATTTAACAACGAACTCAACACATTTTATTTACGGTTATATGGCGTCGGACATATGGTTACGGACCACACAGATATTGAGAGAAAACCCGCTGTCGCCACTTCATAGGCTACTCTTTTCGATTATCAGCAAGTGATCTTTTATATGCACCATCCCACAGACAGGATAGCATATACCACGGCCTTTGATATACCAGTCGTGGTGCACTGGCTGGAACGAGAAATAGCCCAATGGGCCCACCGACGGGGATCGAACCCAGACCGATCGCGCAGCAAGCGAGCGTTGTACCACTGAACTACATCCAGCCCCTTAGTTACATGGAATGCTGGTAATGTTTTGACTTAACTTTATGGTAGCTGACGATGAAAGTAAACTTTGTTGTGTTCAATATAGATTTATTTTGATCATCATCATCATCAGCATCATCATCATCATCATCATCATCATTTGGTAATTCTGACATAGTCTTCAACAGGAAACCCACTATATTTTTTAATTAGTAGTAAGGGATCTTTTATATGCATCATCCGACAGACAGGATAGCACATATCATGGCTTTGATATACCCAGTCGTGGTGCATTGGCTTGAACGAGAAATAGCCCAATGGGCCTACCAACGGATATTGATCCAAGACCGACCGCGCATCAGGCGAGCGCTTTGCCACTGGGCTACGATCTGTCCATTAAGTTCATTGACTAGAACTTAATTTGACTTTTTTATGTTCCTGCTTTCATCAAAAGTCTGATGCAGTGCATTTCACCAAACTGAGCAAGCAGTAAGCTGTGTATATTTGTGTGAAAAAAAAAAAAAACCTCGATATTAGCATGAATACAGTGCAGCACAAACTGTGTCTACTTCTTCATAATTGGCTTCAAGTAGTGATGTATCCATGTTTGGATCCGATGAATTCATTGCTGTGACTTCCTTAAATCCTCTAGATACTACAAGTGTTTTGTTCTCGTGTACATGAGATACATTTGTCATATAACATCTCCGCTAGGTCTTGCCCGTTCTCTCCCATCGACAGAAATTTTGTTCGATTGCTAGGAATGAATCATGTCGAGAGTCATGGATTCGTTTGTGTCTAGGCAGTTGCCCCCTCCCCCTTCAACTGCCTAGCCCCACATCCCCACACCCACCCGTCTTGTACGCTTATGTCCTGATATTGTGTATCCTGGAAAAGCATGCATATGCCTTGCCTCCCATAATCTGATCCGCTGCATTGATTCCTAGAATACCGGTCAGTTAAGCCATGTAGTATCATATATGTGTTGTCAAAAAAATCCCAGAAAATCCATAGCATCATGTAGATCTCCTTGGCGCAGAATAAAGTAACCTCGAGGGTGGATGGCATTCTCAAAATGCAGTAAATGCCGTATATGAAAACCTGATTTTTTTTTCTTCTCAGGGCAGCATGCCCCAAATCACCTTTAACAAGTCTGGGCCACTACTTTTCCATCACACGGGAAATTACACTGATAGTGCACCCCACGCACTCACCCCCACACACAAACACACTTTCAAATACACTCCACCTGTCCTAAATAATTTGGAACAAAGACCAGAATACGAGAAATACTTTTATTGAATTTGGTGACTCTAAATCATGTGTAAAAGGTTAATTTCCTACCTTTGGCTAACTTGCAAAATCGTATGTATTAGTTATAATGTAAAACATTGTATTTAAAATATCCTTCATGGCAGCCATTTTGTTTTGAATTTAGGGAATTAAAAACTCAAAATTGAGCTGGGCTAACAACATATTTGAAATTGGCACACATGAACTGTGGTAAAAGATGTGTTTGCTTACTTTTGACACAAAATGCCAACAGCACATTTTTAAAGTACGTTTGACAAATTTGGACTAGACTAAAACAAATAACAGTATCAGTCGACATATATAGAGAGGGGCAAAAGACCATTCTTACTCTCAAATGCCGATTATTCTGAAGAATTTGTGAGTAACCATTTCACATTTTCGACTTCTCAAAAACTACTTTACCAATTCAATCAAGTTTTGTGGGAAGCTCGCTTAGCAAAATTAATATGAACTTAGTCAGTCTACCACTACCACTTCCCTCCTCCCCCGAGGCCTTCGGCGCGGGGCTCAAATCTCCCCTCCCTCCTCCCCCGAGGCCATCAGCGCGGGGCCCAAACGGGGCAAATGAAGTCTCATTTTAAAAATATGTACTTCATGAATGCTATAACCAAATAGTCCTCATGTATTTAAAGGTCAGTGGATGGTTTATTTAATATTTGTAATTGGTATCCCGTTTGTCCCTGGGAAGTGGGCAAGTTTGCTGTATGAAGTTGTATAGAGATATGCATTTAAAGTTATTTTATCGAAATCTTCTCCCAAAACTACTTGACTAATCTAAGTAAAGCTGTGATGGCATATTGAGAACTATATTGTGAATTTGATATTTTGACCCCACCTCCACCCACCGCGTTTTAAGGGTTAATTAAAAAAATCTTCTTCTCTAGTTCCAGAAATACCATGATCAAGTAGTCTTCAAATATGTAAATATCTATATGGTTTATATAATTTGTTAATGTCGTTAATGTTCGGTTCCCTGTTTGACCCCTCTGGGAGGGGGTTAAGTGGACTTGTATGGAGAAATGCTTTTAAACTGTGGCCTGAGGGACGGAGTCTAAATAGGGAAAATTAAGCCAATAAACCAATCTTCCTCTTTATAACCGAACAGTCTTCATAAATGTGAAGGTCATTGGATGTTTTATCAAAATTGTGACTTTCATTAATATTGGATCGCCCGTTTGTGCTTGGGAAAGGGTGAAGTTTAATAAAGTACAAAAAAAAACATTTAAACAGTAATTTCTTGACAACGATTACAGAAACTCTTGATTTTAGCCCTATTATTATTTAGTAAGAGGTTGCTAAAGGAGGTTAAACAGGGTCCCATTTCCCTCTATCTCAATAAAGTTCAAAAATTAAAACAAAAAGGAGCACACTTGTAAACCTACAATTTTAAAAACATAAACACCCAATAAAATTAAAAGCATTTCATACAATAATTTGGTGACTGTTACTGCCATCATTAGAGTTTAATTCAAACACCCAACCTAAAATTTAAACTTCCTTGACTCCGAAAAAACTAAATCATGAATTTGGTCATTCTGACCTACCCAATGAAAACAAGAGTACCGGTGAGGTACATGATACGCCCATCAGGAGTTTGATGAAAAAACATAGCTATATTAATGAATATGTTACGGGTGTGATTCAAGTCTAATTATGTGAAGTGTTTGCAATGGAATGGATGGACAGTTTGTTTTGAACCAACCACCATACCAAGTTGTTACTGCATGTGGTTTGATGGCTCTGTATGCATCTGTATGCAAGATATGATCTGGACAAGAATTTACTGTTATGCGCAGTAGACTGTGAAAAGTAGGTAACAGAGACAGTAATAGAACGCGACACACAGCCATCCCAAGTTGTTCCTACATGTGAGGTTTGATGGTCCTGTATGCATCTGTATGCAATATATGGTCCGAACAACGATTTACTGTTATGTTACCGTGTAGATTATGTGCAGTGAGATGGTCCTGTGAAAAGTAGGTCACAGAGACGTAATACAGAGAACTAGAATAGCAACACACCGCCATCCCAAGTTGTTCCTACATGTGAGGTTTGATCGTCTTGTATGCAAGATATGGTCAAGACAAGGATTTACTGTTATGTGCAGTAGACCGTGAAAATTAGGTCACAGTGAATTAGTAATAGTACGCGACACAGCCATCCCAAGTTGTTCCTATAAATGGTCCTGCATAATTTGTATGCAAGATATGGTCCGACGGACGTATACCGTGGACGGACGGACAGACAACGCCATACCATAATACGACCCATCATAGACGGGTGTGGTTACATGCCATGATTTTAGAATTAGTAGGTGGGGTCAGCAAGTTATGGTCTTGATCAGGTGACTGTTTAGCCTCATGGGTCATTTCGTAATTTCGATGTTTACGGGACGTGGTATTCCCCACTTTTCGGTTTTCCTGGTTTTCAAGTATTAATAAATCAAGAAATATGACGCTAAAGTATTCGTGGGCTTGACGGTCTTTCCCAGCTCACGTGTCGGGTTTTTCCCCAGAATACACAGCCATAAGTCATCGGTAAGGTGTTTTGGGTCATTGACTAAGGTAGTTACAGGCCCGTAGGAGTTTTTATTTCGGGACTTTAAATGTCTCAGGTAATAAGTTAGGTCTCTGCATTCGAGGATTGAAGGTATATTCTTAAAATCGCACATGCCATCTTTCTCTTTAAAAGCAACAGCAACAACAACAACAACAACAACAACAAAATAATAATAATAAAATTAATAATAATAATAATAAAAACCACAACTTTATTTGTGATAACTACAAATTAATAGATATAAAACATATTATATTATTTGCTTAATAGTACAAAATATCAAAAGAGTAATGAGGTGCGACTTGGCATTTTTTTTTTAAATCCAGGAATCCTTGCCCTTGGCTAAAATATAAAGGACATAGATAAACAAATCTTCATTGCGTATCCATCGAACTAGCAGTTGGTAATTTGTCCTGTAAAACGTGATCAAAATTCAAACTATTATTAATAAAAAAATGGGCATGTAATTCAAGGTATAATTTTTATTTATATTTCACAACATTTTTTAAAATTATTATGCAAAGTTCTGTGAGATTGCTCCTTTTAAAGCGACATACCCTAGTTTTTAAAAACGCACGTTCGTCTAAGAAGTAATGATTAATGAGACAAACTCTAGTTATCTCAGACAGTATTTCCCTCTTTAAAACATCACAAACTTTAGCTTCTCTCTGTACTAACCATATCCAAATGTGTGTTGCAGGTTTGTGGTATAACTAAACTTAGTGTCCATATTTACGGGCTAAAACTAGGGTATGCGCCTTTAAGTGAACCACCTTTTGACGCGTCGACCCATTCTTAAAGCTATAACATCGAATCTGGGGTTTTCTTGTATTTATTTATTCTACTGCTCGGTGTTTTTCTTTTATTTATTTATTCTACTGCTCGGTGTTTTTCTTGTATTTCCAGTGTTTATTTTGAGGATTTCAAGACATTATGAACATACTGACCGGCAACTTGTGCTTAACAAGAACTGTTGCAAGACTTTGGAAGTACATTAAACACAAGCTTGTGTTTTTAAATTTTAAGAGAACTTTTCAACGCGATCGCGTTTCAATTAGCAATCTTATTCTTATTGTTATAAAGCAGGCAAGTGTTAATGAGTAACCTATGTATTTGTGAATGTGTTATTTTGTATTATAATAAAAACGTCGCAACTCTTGGTTTGTTGGGACGGGATCTGGGATGTGAGGGTGGGTCACGTTTGGTCGGCACATATTTTAAGGGGTCATTACTATTGTGCAGTATGAATGACAGTGGGGTAGGGCCCATTCTTGTTACCGAGGGGAGCCCGCTTTTATCCGTGGTACCGTGGAAAGAGTTCGCTTACCCATGTCAACGGTAGGAGCGGGACGTAGCCCAGTGGTAAAGCGCTCGCTTGATGCGCGGTCGGTTTAGGATCGATCCCCTTCGGTAGCCCCATTGGGCTATTTCTATTTTGGGCTGGTGTAACAAAGGTCGTGGTATGTACTATCCTGTCTGTGGGATGGTGCATATAAAATATCCCTTGCTGCTAATCGAAAAGAGTAGCCCATGAAGTGGCGACAGCCGGTTTCCTCTCTCTCTCTCTATATATATATCTGTGTTGTCCGTAACCATATGTCTGACGCTATATAACCGTAAATAAAATGTGCTGAGTGCGTCGTTAAATAAAACATTTCCTTCCTTCTTTTGTCAAAGGAGGCAGGTTAATAAATTGAAAGCGTGTGTAGCTACGACCGGTCTGTGGCCCTCATTCTGATCTGTGGGAATTTTTGTCACCCATGGTACTGTGGGGACAGTGATAGTCCAATACAATCGGTTTTTAGTACATCTCCCGGATTCTGAAAAAAATAGGGTATGTAGTGACGGCCATATTATAGCAAAACAATTACAGTGTTTGTTTTCTATTGTTATTATGTTTAATAAATAGTCCAGCTTCCTTCAAAATGTAAAGGACAAAGTATTTAATTCCTAGCCCAAGTACTCTGACTGTAGAGGGCTAGACGGACATTTGGACAGACAACCAGTGCACCACGACTGGTATATCACAGGCGTGTGCTATCCTGTCTGTGGGATGGTGCATTTAAAAGATCCCTTGCTACTAATGAAAAAAAGATGTAGCGGGTTTCTTTTCTAAGACTATATGTCAAAATTATCAAATATTTGACATCCAATAGCCGATGATTAATAAATCAATGTGCCCTAGTGGTGTCGTTACGTGGCTTTTATAGCCCCCAAACTTCCCTGTTACTTTAGGCGAACGTGGGCCGAAAAGATGAATATTTTTTTTTCCGAACATGTATGCCTTTTCCTTGCTAATAATAGTTACCAATAAGACAGTTAGAAATCTTTTTGGAACACTGGCAAAGACTGTAGTTTATAGTAATATATATACTGCTGTGTGTGTGTAGAGTGGGGGTGGGGGGAGAGGCGGCACTCACAACAACCCTCCCATGCAGTGTTTTAGCTAGGGGTTTGACAGGGCAGGGCGCTAATTTATTTGAAGGGCAATTTAACGCGAAAGTAATATGTTTAAGGCAAGTGCTGGATTTTTTTTTTAATTCATGTTTCTTTTTAATTTACTAACCTTTTTCCAGGGGTAGAGGAGGCAACACAATTATTCTTATTCATGGCTGTAGTTAATATTATTGTATCAATGTACTAAATATAGATACAATTAAGCTATAATTAATTATTAAAAATTGTTGGATAACCTCAAATAAATCCTATTATTATTTGTGTCTAATTGTGTGTAGTGTTTATACCATTTAACACCATCCAGAAATTTAAAATGAAATAAATAAGTGAAACAATTAAAATAAATCTATGAATGAAACAATTAATGACAGAATTATTAGAAATACATAACAAGAAATAAAGGAATAAATAAATAAATTGGAATATGAATATATTTGCAAAAGTTGGTCACTGCAATTAATTTCTGACACTTTAAAAACGCTTTTATTAAAACTACATCGGCTACTGTGTGTCTAACAATGGTAAATATATAAATGAATTGATGATCAATATCAATATAAAAAAAGTTAATTAAAAACAGTGTAAAGAAATGTGCAAAATTTTAAACTGTGTTGCAAGTTGCTTTGTGCCATATTTAACCGACCTCGGTGGCGCAGTGGTTAAGCCATCGGACTACAGACTGGTATTATATATATTATTATTATTATTATTATTATTATTATTATTATTATTTTATTTTATATGGCAATGAATTAGGGCAGGGCGCCTTAACTGGCGCCTGTGTAATCTGTTCCATCATTGATAAAAAAAAAACCCAGGTAGCCGAGTTTCGGCATAGCAACAGCCGTATTAAGTAATCGTACACTAGGATTGGTCGATGATACGGGAAGGTACATTAAACCCGGATGTATGAACCAGTGAAATAAGGAAGAATTTAAATGGTGGAAAAAGACGTTTTCGGGGAATCGTTGTGTCAACCTGACACGTCTAGATCATCACCGAATAAATATATGTTCCGCGCACTGGGGTGAAAACAGTTTTAGTAACAACTATAAAAGATATAATTAATGGTGATAAAATGAAAGAAAAGTAAACATGGGTATAAGAAAGGGAACATTTAAAAAAGAAGAATCCCCCCCCCCCCCCCCCCCCCAACAATCTGTTATGGCCTACCGGCCTTCGTGGTGTCGTTGTTAAGCCATGGGACATAGGGCTTGTAGGTACTGGGTTCGCAGCCCTGTATCGGCTCCCACTCAGAGCGAGTTTTAACGACTTGATGGGTAGGTGTAGGTAGTACTAAACCAAATAACTTCCGGCTGGGTCAGAGTTCGAGGTGCACCCAACTTTTGATAGAGAAGTGAACACCACAAGTCCTGTGATTGGTTATAAATGAGAGTGTGTTGGTTGTAAAAAATAATAGTTTCATCTGGGTAAAAAACAATGTGCAATTTTATTTCATCTAGTACCAATGTGTCAAGTAGCCTTGTGCTTGAAACATGTATGGGGTACCTGTAAAAAAAAGTACTCGAATTTTGTGCGAAACTAGGGTAGTCATAGACGCTACCCGTTACCTCAGAAACGAGCAGCTTGACCCCCATTTTTTTCTGATTCACTTTAAGTGTAAGGGGTGGTAGTATTTTTATCCGTGGCGTTTATGTCGGTTGATACGTTGCAGGTAGGAGTTTTAGCCACATATGTTACTATTGTCGTCTATGGGATTTGATTTGGTAGTATACACCCTGTAAGACCACTACACCGACCTGTCTCTCTCACTAACCACTTACAAGTAACAACTATCCTAGATAGACAGCTCAGATAGCTGAGGTGTGTGCCAAGGAGAGCGTGCTCTAACCGTAATTGTATATAAGCACGAAAATAAGTTGAAATGAATGAATGATAGTTACGACCTTTCACTTCTATTTTAGGCCTATAGGAAATATAATATATGATATGCAGTCTTTGGATGTTCCCGGAAACATTTGATCATAGTCGTTGGAAGATGCTAGCAACTGGAGGGGCCTGGAAGAGAGAGAGAGAGAGAGAGAGAGAGAGAGAGAGAGAGAGAGAGAGAGAGAGAGAGAGAGAGAGAGAGAGAGAGAGATAGAGAGAGATGGAGAGAGAGAGGGGATAAAAAGAGCGAGAGAGAGAGGGGATAGAGAGAGCGAGCGAGAGAGAGAGAGAGAGAGAGAGAGAGAGAGAGAGAGAGAGAGAGGATATATAGAGAGAGAGATGGAGAGAGAGCGAGAGAGAGGGGATAAAAAGAGCGAGAGAGAGGGGATAGAGAGAGCGAGAGAGGGATAGAGAGAGAGAGAGAGAGAGAGAGAGAGAGAGAGAGAGAGAGAGAGAGAGAGAGGTGGAGAGGAAAACAAAGAGAGCGAGAGAGAAAGAGAGAGGTGGAGAGGAAAACGGAGAGAGCGAGAGAGAAAGAGAGAGAGAGGGATAAAGAGAGAGAGCGAGAGAGGGGATATATATATATATATATATATAATATAATATATATATATATATAGAGAGAGAGAGAGAGAGAGAGAGAGAGAGAGAGAGAGAGAGAGAGAGAGAGAGAGAGAGAGAGAGGGGGGAGAAAGGATAGAGAGAGCGATAGATAGAGAGAGAGAAGAGAGCGAGAGGGATAATATATAGAGAGGAAATGGAGAGAGAGCGAGCGAGAGGGATAGAAGGGGAGAGAGAAAAAGGATAGAGAGAGAGATAGATAGGGGGAGAGAGAGAGAGAGAGAGAGAGAGAGAGGAAGAGAGAGAGGGGAGCGAGAGGAGGAGAGAGAGTATATAGAGAGAGAGAGAGAATTGGAGAGAGAGCGAGAGAGAGAAGGGGAATAAAAAGAGGGGGGGATGAAAAAAGAGAGAGTGATGGATATAGAGAGAGCGAGAGAGAGAGCGAGAGAGAGAGAGAGAGAGAGAGGGATAAAGAGAGAGAGAGAGGGATATATATAGAGAGAGGGAAAGAGAGAGCGAGCGAGAGAGAGGGATAGAGAGAGCGAGAGAGAGAGAGAGGAGAGAGAGAGAGAGAGAGAGAGAGAGAGAGAGAGGGGAAAAGAGAGAGGAGAGAGAGAGAGAGAGAGAGAGAGAGAGAGAGAGAGAGAGAGAGAGAGAGAGAGGGGGAGAGAAAAACGAGAGAGAGAGAGAGAGAGAGAGAGAGAGAGAGAGAGAGAGAGAGAGAGAGAGAGAGAGGGATAAAGAGAGAAAGAGAGAGCGAGAGAGGGATATATATAGAGAGAGGGAGAGAGAGCGAGCGAGAGAGAGGGATATATATATATATATATATAGAGAGAGAGAGAGAGAGAGAGAGAGAGAGAGAGAGAGAGAGAGAGAGAGAGAGAGAGAGAGAGAGAGAGAGAGAGAGAGAGCTATTTTAGAACAGAATGGAAAAGTAAAATAAAAGCTAGAAAAACCCCAAAGTAACGAGTGCTGTCATTCTTCAATCATAGCAATGTTGTTTAGCAGTCATGCATGACCTTATTGTGTCTCCATTCAGTCGTTAATCTTTACCTTGGAGGAAGGAAAAACCACTGACTCACTTGTTTACTGAAGTGCACAGTTCAACAAAAGCCCAGCGTTTGATTCCGGGAATACAGGGCCTACCTACGTGACCTCACAGGAACTTATAAAAGGATCAACTATTGCATATTACCGCCACTGTAGCTGTACTGATAATCGAGGGAGAACATACAGTGCCAGTCGTAAGTATGATTAAATATTAGTTAATTCATTAATTAATTCATCATTCATTCATTCATTTTTATTTTATTGTAGAATTAATTTCGAATTACAATTTAATTTGAAAGCTGTTTTATCTCCCACAAAATAAAGTTTGTTTTGTTTAACAACACCACTACAACACATTGATTTATTAATCATCGGTTATTTGTACATATAGTCTTAGAAAGGAAACCCGCTACATTTTTCCAAGTGATCTTTTATATGTAGGAAAGTGCATATAAAAGATCCCTTGCTGCTAACTGAAAAAAAATGTAGCGGGTTTCCTCTGATGACATTCTGAGTCTGGAGCTCGACGCGGTAAGACGTGTTTGTTTCGCTTGTGCACACTGCACGTGCTTTCATGAAAATATTCAAATTGTTTTAATGATGTGCATCTTGTGATTAATTATCAATTATGTGTTTGGTTTAGATTTGTACTTGTTTTAAAGGGACATTCCTGACTTTGCTGCCTTTTTTAAGGTGTTATCGACTATCAGAGACTTTTTAACGATTGTAATTACATATCAAATATATTTTTCTGCATAAAATATTAGTGACTGTATATTAAACGTGTTTCTGATAGTTATTATATTTGTACTTGGTTCAATTTCATTTTATTTCCAAAAAAATAGTTTTTCGTACGTACGAAATTATTTGAAGACAAATCCAGTTTGGGCTTTTTACAAATATTGAGATGACCAGAAACACTTTGAATATACAAACACTAATATTCTAAACAAGAAAATATATTTAATATGTAAGTTTAATCGTAGAAATATTTTATTAGTCGGAAACATCTAACAATGCAGGAAAGTCAGAAATGTCCCTTTAATGTCTTTATCTCAAATCCGTAGCGAATTAAATAATATTGCATTTTGTCACTAGTTGTGTTTACCTTTATAACAATTGCTGTCAATGAATGGTGGATCTTTCATTTCAGGCAATGTGTCTAGAAATTACCTTGAAAAGTCAGGCAATGTGTATATTGCCTGAAATATTTAGGCAATATACAGATTGCCTGAGTGAATCAGTTACTTTACAGATTGCCTGAAAGTTTCAGGCATTCTACAGATTGCCTGGTTTTACACATTGACTGTAACATAATTTAAGGGTCAAAAATTTATAACCAAATAAGTTTCAGAGTGTATTAGATTGATGATGTAAACTACACCAAAAATTTAATTTATTGTTCCATATTTACAAAAAACCACAAATAAACGTCACTGTATACAAGAAAGTCACATGACATGCTGTCAAAGTTGAAGGTTGTCAAACATGGATTTTACACATTAAAACATTCGTTTAATAGTGTGTGAATCCACCCCTGGCGCGAATACACTCGACACATGGTTGCCTCATGCTGTTGATCAGACGTCTGAAGAACTCTTGGGAAATGGCCAGCCACTCTGCCATAAGAAGTTGACCCAGTTCATGAAGGTTGGCCGGAGGGGCATGGTTATCCCGAACTCTCCTGCCTAATTCGTCCCAGGCGTGCTCTATCGGGGCCAAGTCAGGCGAATATGCTGGCCAATCCATCCTGGCGATACCTTGTTGTCTGAGAAAGTCCGTTACCACCCTGGCGCGGTGGGGTCTGGCATTGTCATCCTGCAGAACTGCCCCGGCGCCAATCTGCTGAAGGCCTGGGAGAACCAACGGCCGGATAATCTCATTCAGATAGCGGATTCCATTCAGATTGCCATCCACCACATAGAGGGGGGTCTGTGGTGGATAGAGATGCCGCCCCACACCATGCCGCTGCCACCACCGTCTGTAGACACGAACCCGACCGTCGTTGAACTGGAGACTAAACCTGGACTCATCAGTGAACATCACTCGACCCCACTGAACACGTTGCCACCGCAGATGAAGTGTGCACCAGTGACGTCTGGCCGTTCTGTGACGTGGTAGGAGTGGTGGTCGAACAGCCTGGCGACGGCAGCGTAGATTATTGGCTCTCAGACGATTGCGTATGGTTTGATCAGACACTCGAGTTCCAGTCGCAGTCCGCAGATTGTCACGTAATCGGCGTGCAGTGGTTGTGCGTTGACGTAGAGCCATATTGGTGATGTAGCGGTCCTCTCTATTTGTAGTGCTTCGGGGTCTTCCGAACGTGGGACGATTTCGAACAGAATTCGTTGCTTGGTACCGTTGCCAAAGTCGGCCAACGACACTCTGACTGACACCAAGTCTCAGAGCAACATTTCTTTGCGTATTGCCATCCTGAAGCCAAGCAATAGCTCTTCCTCGATCTTCGATAGTCAGTTGACGTCGTACCATTGTCGAATTTGGAGTGTGCACCGTACACGAACGCAAGCTCCAATTATACGGAAATTCAGCATTGGGAACATGGAATACACATGCAAAGCGTGCAAATGAAGCGCTTTGTGAAAAAGCAAGTTATGGGCATCCGTACAGTCCTCCGAATGAAAACCCAAACAAACGTGCACGTAATTTCTCACCAAGGGAATATCGACCATAGGGACGCCGGAGGAGAGACACCGGTCAGGACTTGTCAACACCAAGTGAATACGAAACTGTAAATATTCCCCGTGTACATTCTTATTCAGAGGGAATAAGCGTATGTGACTATGTATATATTGTATATTTAAATGTGTGTGGTCTCAACAGCAGACTGGATATTCCAGAATTTATAGATTTATCAATCAGTATGATTTAATATGTTTAGTTGAAACTAAACTTAACGATATTGATCACGTAGAAATACCAGGTTATACAATTTTTACTAATAATAGAAATATTGAATCCAATGTAAGATCAGGGGGGGCATATGCCTGGCAATTAAAAATAAGCTCACAGATCAAGTACATATTCATAAAAACTGTATCCCAATATGTATTATGGTTTACTCTTTCTAACGCTATTTCACAGGGAGATGTATTAAGCACTGTTATTGGAATTGTATATATACCCCCAGTAGGCTCGCCCTATTTTAACCATGATACGTTTAACACACAATACAAGACGAAGTGAACGAGAAACTCTTAAGTGGAAATAATGTTCTTTTGATCGGCGATTTTAATGCTAAAACGAGTTTGCTTGTAGATTATGTGAGTTTGTGATGGTGAACATACTAATAACACACTCATTTCTGATATCTCCGATTTTATGAATGAACCTAACAACTTATTAAATATTGGCATTCCATTACAAAGAGCGAGTCAAGATACCAGTAGACCTAACGGTCACGGATATAAACTAATTGATCTTTGTAAAAATAGTAATTTGTATTTAGTGAACGGAAGAGTCGGCGAAGATCGGGGTATAGGACAACCTACTTGCAAAGGATCGAGTGTAATAGATTATGCCATAGCCTCATTCACAGTTTTTGGAAATAATTCTTAAATTCAAGGTCAACGAATTCGAACCACTATTCTCGGACATTCACAATCCATTAACAATGCGACTGAATATCCATACAGCTAGTGGTAAACACCACGCCGTCATTAATAATGAACTCACCCCAAGGAAATGGAATACTAAAGAGGCTAAACACTATAGTGAAAATATAAACAAAGAAACAGTCAACGACATAAACGTAATATTAAATGAACTGTGTGAACACTTCTCGAAAGAAAAGCTGAATGGTGCAGTGGAGCGTATTGGGACCCTATTTGTTGACAAACCGCAGCCGACACTTTCGGTTACACGCAAGCCCGCGTCAGAGCCAGACACAAGCGTGAAAATACCCGTAACAAAGCATGGTTTGGCAATCATTGCAGAACACTAAGAAGAAAGTATACAGAAGCGAGATCAGCATACCAACAACGAAAAAACACCTGATAATAAGCAACGACTTTTGAATGCCAGTAAAAGCTACAGAAATGTAATACGGAAATATGTTAACAAACACAATTGGAAGACAGAACAAAGACTCACAGAACTTAGTCAACATGATACCCACGCCTTTTTGGAAACTGTTAAAAGAAAAACAAGACCCTACTCTCCCCCCTTTAGACACTCTGTACGATTACTTTAAAAATATAAACAGCAGTGATGACAACACAACAGAAGAAAAAGATCCAAGTTTTAATATAGATTTTGAGGACACTACCATGCTAAATGAATCAATATTACAAGAAGAAATACTCGCCGTTGTTAAAAATCTAAAAAACAATCAAGCCTGCGGAATTGACCAAATAATCAACGAGTATATTAAGCAAACTATCGGCTGTATGGTCCCTGTGTATGTTAAGCTCTTTAATTTAGTGTTTGAACATGGCATCTTTCCTGATTCGTGGCTAGTTGGCATAATCAAACCGATCTATAAATGTGGCGATAGAACTGTTCCAGAAAATTATAGACCTATTACTTTACTTAGTTGTCTCGGGAAACTGTTTACAGCTGTTTTAAATAATAGACTGAAATTATATTTAGAAACTAATGATTTGTTATCTGAAGTTCAAGCCGGATTCAGGAAGGAGTACTCGACGAACGATCATATTTTTTACATTATATGGACTCATCGAATTGCTAAAAGCACGGAAGAAAAAACTGTATTGTACTTTTATAGATTTTAGCAAGGCATTCGACTCAGTATGGAGAACAGGACTTTGGGGAAAACTAATACAAAATGGTATTAATGGTAAATGTTTTAAAGTAAATATATAGCATGTATCAGAACATTAAGTCATGCATTAGTGCACATAACACAATGTCGGATTATTTTCAATGTTCCATGGGTGTTAGACAGGGAGAAAATTTATCGCCCCTATTATTCTCCATGTTTTCTCAATGATTTAGAGGATACGTTTAAAACTAATGATTGTAATGGCATCCGCATAGATAACTTATTCACAGATTCCACTTTGTATACAAATATTGTTCTTTTTTGTGTTACTATATGCTGATGACACAGCGCTCTTTGCCGAAATTATGACGACATGCAGAATTTATTAAATATTTTCGACTCTTATTGTAACAAAAATGGAAACTAAAATGTAAATTGTAAAAAAAAAACTAAAGTGCTAATTTTCAGTGGTAATAAAAAGATTATTCCAAAAGGTTCCATTTAGGAAACACAAATCTAGATAATGTAGAAATATACAAATATCTTGGAATTATATTTCATAAATCCAATAAATTCACTAATGCTCGAAAAACATCAATATGATCAAGCTCAAAAGCTATGTATTTTACACTTAGACAAGGAAAACGTTGCCATCTTTCCATTCAATGCCAACTTAAATTATTCGATTGTATGGTTTTTACCTATTGCTTTATACGGATGTGAAATTTGGGGTTTTGAAAGTCTGTCCTGCATAGAAAATTGTATAGCAAATATTTAAAGTTATTATTGCCTGTTAGAAAATCCACCCCATTATATATGTTGTATGGAGAACTTGGATGCTTCCCGGTAGATATAACAGTAAAAATAAGAATGATAGGATTTTGGTTTAGGATGATTACTGGGAAGCAGTCCAAGCTATCATTATTAGTGTACAGAATGTTATTGAATGATTATAATACACATTTTTATGATCACAAATGGATAGCTTTTATAAAATCAATTTTAGATAATATTGGTTGCACATACATATGGTGGTCACATTGTGAGCGTATTAATAGTGCTTCATTGTTGAAAATGTTTATTTCAACAAAACTCATAGATCAATTTTTGCAAACATGGTACAGTCATATTGACACTTCATCGAAAGCATCTTGTTACAAAATATTTAAAAGCAGTATAGCATTCGAAAATTATTTAAATTTATTAGAAAAAAAACATTGGTGCCCATTGTTACGTTTTAGAGTATCAAACCACAATCTTCCAATAGAGACAGGTAGATGGATACGTAAACCATTACATGATAGATTGTGTTTTTTTATGCAACACTAACGACATCGGAGATGAATTCCATTATATTTTTACATGCCCATATTTCAACCAATTCAGACTTCAATATATACCGAAATATTATCGATCCAAACCAAACACATATAAATTTCACGAATTATTTAATTGTAAAAAAACTGGTGTCCTCCGAAACTTGCAATATTTTGTAAACATATTATGAATACTTTCAAGCCCTCCGGCTCATAGCTTTATTGTATTATTATTGTGTATGCAAACCCAAACCAATTATTTATAATTATATTCCCATGTTCGTTTTATGTAGATATACTTATGTGAATAGTTTTACTCTGTCATCTTGTTAAAAAGTGTGAATTGTTGTATTATATATTGTTCCTCATATGCCGTGGATTACGGCCTGAGAGAAATAAATGTTCAGTTCAGTTCAGTTCAGGCACTTAGCAGACCTTTCGCTTTCGCCCTAATTTACGTGCAAATGTAAGCATGTTTTCGCCATTAGAACTAGTCGACAGTGTCAATGACAGTGGATTTTAATTCATTTATGGGTTGCTTAGACCCACTTTCGTCAAAATGGAACAATACCATGCGTGACATTATGGTCTAGCTAATATAATTGACATTCAGAAAATAATGTCGAAAATATCGTCTGACCCTTAAATTCTTTTGAGTAGTATATTATATTTCAAACATTTAGATTCCCAGTCTGGAGCTCCACGCGGTAAGACGTGTTTGTTTCGCTTGTGCACACTGCACGTGCCTTCGTGTGCTCGACTTGGGGGTCCTTCATTTCGTTGTTTTTGTCAGCGAAATAAAGTTTACTACTGGGATGTATGCTGCCATTGGAACTGATTGAACGCTGGAACGCTTCTCGTTTCGACAGTCTGCACCACCAGGTTGGATTCTTTTTTAGCGAGATTCCTCGCCTCCACGTCATTACTCCGTCTGACTATGTTGACTTGTATTTTCGTGACTCGTATTTTCGTGACTCGTATAACGGCCATTCTACAGAACGCCACGGTTGTTCGCGTTTAGTCTCTACATGTCCGAGCCTGTCCTAGCAGCACTGGAAGATTGACCGCCCCACTCTAAGAAGAAATAGGAAACGGGGTCGGCCCCTACTACTCTTTTTCTAGACTTTACCTTGCTTTATAGTGATACCATCTCGTATCCTCCGGAGTCGGGCCCGTCCGCACCACTATACCAACCCATGACGACTGGACTATACCCTAGTCTGATACTCTCTCTCTCTCTCGTTCAGACGGATCCGGCTTCTCAAGATCTGTATTTCAGCACAGCACTAAACCTTCAACGTCTATCGACTGTCAATCTAGGGGTTTTCTTGACGGGATGCAACCCATCTCGTCCCTTTAAGCTGTGCACCCAAACGGCCTTAACGAGGCCGCTCGCGTGGACATATCGATCGGACTTTAAACTTTTAGATCTGCGTTCAAAATTTTATGTCGAAATTTCTTCTTCTTTTTAATATTATTAAATAGTCCGATCCTCTCTTCTTTCTCTTATTTAGTTTTGGACTGTCCTTCTAAAATGCTCCAAATTATGTAAATATTCGGCCGAGCGGTCGATTCTTTTTATTTTTGGCTTGTAACCTTTTAATTTTTTTTATTTATTCTATTAACTTTTTTACTAATTGCTATTTTCAAAATTCTGCCCATTTTCACCCCCCCCCCCCACTCCCCCTCCATCCCGAGTCAGGCCACCGATCTTATCGGAGGTCGGAATCGGGATGGGCGTGTTCGAAACCCTAGTGGTATATGGGCACGTTAAACTAGTTATCATCATCATCAAACATTTATAAACGTACGTATACTGCAGGGAGGAAATCAGTTTCCAAAACCAGATTTATTATTCTTAAATTTGGATTGTCGACAAAAAGGTATCCATAACTATAGGAATAATTATTGTATCAATGCATAACATATATATTTTGTTATATTATTGAAATAAGCCATAATTAGTAATTGCAAACTGTGTTATCACTATTACTTGGGGTTTTTTAATTGTTATATTGTAGAACGTATACAATTTAATACCATCCACAAATTAAAAAAAAAAAAAAAAAAAAAAAAAAAAAATATATATATATATTATATATATATATATATATATATATATATATATATATATATTAATCTATAAATGAAGAAATAAAGAACGAAAGAAAAGAACAAACAAGTAAATAAATAATTAAATTGATATCTGCATACATATACATGTGCACAAGTTGCTCATTGCATTTAATTGTTGACATTCTAAAAATGACTATTATTAATGAATCGATTTGCAGTCATGCTTACTTTGTACCATATTATAAGGATCCAATTGTATCGGTGAAAATTACAAGTATCTTGGTCTATATATATATATATATATATATATATATATATATATCAGTGTTCTAGCTAGGATTTTGATGGGGCAGGGCGCTAATTTAATTGTAGGGCATTTTTAACGCAAAAATCTTATTTTTGAGGCAAGTGCTAGATATGCTCGAATATTTTACATTCATAAATATCATACATGTATATATAGAAATATCTATGCTGGTTTTAATTTACAAAACGTTTTTGGAGGGAGGGGGCAATCAATTTCTAAACCCAAATTTATTGTTCTTAAATTTGGATGTTTGATGAAACAGTACATTCATCGCCGAATGCAATATTATTGTACTAATATATTAAATATAGACACTATTAAAAAATAACTCGTTCCAGCCAGTGCAACACGACTGGTATGTGTCGTGGTATGTGCTACCCTGTCTGTGGGATGGTGTATATAAACGATCCCTTGCTACTAAAGGAAAAACATAGCGGGTTTTTCTCTAAGACTAAATTTCAAAATTACCAAATGTTTGACATCCAATAGCCGATTATTAATAAATTAAAATGCTCTAGTGGTGTCGTTAAATAAAATCAAACTTTAACTATGTTTTACAAAAGGTTGGATCACCTAAAAAATCCTATTCTTTTTTCTATTATATATAGTATTTATATCATTTAATATCATGCCCTAATGTAATTTAAAATAAATGAAATAATTAAAAGAAATCAAGAAATGAAAAAAAGAAAAGAAAAGAGAATGATTAGAAATAAATAAAAAGAAATAAAGAAATAAAAGAACAAATAAATTTAAAACATTGACATAAAGATATATTTGTAACAAGTTGCTCACTGCATTTAAAAACGGCTATTATTGCATGTCAAGTTCTAGATAGATTTCATTAAATAGCAGGCATGCTTTTAACAAAACACAATTATGCCTACATAGACCAAATAACTCTGTGCCATATTATAAAGATGCAATCAATGTGTCATTGATAAGGACCACTGACACCAGTTCAAACTATATGTATCTTGGTCTGGGTATTTGCAAAGGGAAAAATTATTTTTAAAATTTCGCATTTGACGTTCTGTCGAAGTTTATCATGATGGCCTACTTTCAGCTAGGTGTTTGCTAGGTGGTGTGTGGTTATGTGCGTGACGGTGTGAGGATTACTTCGCATTCAAGCTTTGTAGGAAGGAAGGAAACTGGATTTAACGTGCCCCTATCCACAGGGGTTCAGGCACGCCCACTTCGGATTTAGCCTCTGACATCGCCAGTGACAAACTCCGAAGCAGGAGGGCAAGCTTTGTAAGACTACCTGTCTGCTCGTCTGCAGTTATATCGACTAACAATAGAAGAAGAAAAAAACTTACCACGTTACTGCTATCGGCTTTCACAACTGGCTAAACAATGTATTGTCAAACGTTTTTTAGTTGGGAATTCAGACTCGTAATAACACTGTACACGCTTTGACAGGAAACAAGATTTTGTATTTTTATTTGACAATGAATTAGGGCAGGGCGGCGATAATCAGGTGCTGTGCGGAAACAAATATGACAGGGCGGCGCGGCAACAAATACGACAGGGCGGCGCAAAACGCGGGCAGGGCGCAGCGCCCCTCTATTTATTGCTAGCTAGAACACTATATATATATATATATATATATATATATATATTGGTTCGTTTTGTTTTTAATGTGTTTATTTTATTGCTGTTGATGTAGAAGACGTATGAAAGCCATGTCGCCTGTACTCATCTTGCTCGTGGGATCTTTCCTCACCTGTCAGGCATTGAGGTTTTCTGAACCAGCCAAACATACTCCATTAAAGTTCACCGGTAAGCACACGTTGATTACATCAGCAAATCGGAATATACCGATATCTTATTCTGCACATCATTCTAATAATAATAAAATATAAATAGAAACCTGCTTTGAATAGACGGGTTTTTGTAAACTGTATATGCAAGTATAATTCTAGTCGGCCATTAATCGATATTCAAATGACATATGAATATGTTTCTTTTGTTTAACAACACCACTAGAGCACACTGATTAATTAATCATCGGTTATTGGATGTCAAACATTTGGTAATTCTGACACATAATCATCAGAGGAAACTCGCTACATTTTGCTAATACAGCAAGGGATTTTTATATGCACCATTCCACAGATAGGAAAGCACATACCACGGCCTTTGACCAGTTGTGGTGTACTGGTTGGAACGAGAAAAAATCCAATCAGTCGAGGTGGTTCGATAATGCGACGCAAGCACCTGAAGCGAGCACTCAACCGACTGAGCTAAATCTCATTTCCTATGAATATGTGATGCGGTGTCGTTTTGAATGAGAACGACGTCGGATATCCTTACATAAAAATAAATTAGGTAATGCATGACGAGATTTTGTTTTCAGAATGCTGGTAGAAAAAAAGAGGAAAATTATACTGTGCTTTTATGGATCTCACAAAAAGCTTTTGATACCATTTGGAGAATAGGACTGTGGTTTAAACTATTAAAATATAACATTGATAGGAAATGTTTCAGATTGATTCATAGTATGTACAGTTGAATTAAATCATGCATCAGAAAGGACGGTGAACTACAAAAATATTTTATGTGCGACATAGGCGTGAGACAAGGAGAAAATTTATCTCCTATTTTATTCTCGTTGTTTTAAAATGATTTGGAGGACTATTTAAAGTCGCAACTGTGCAAAGGTATTACGATTAATGCCTTTGATTTTGATATATATCTTGACATAGGTCTAACGATTTTTATTATGTTATATACTGATGACACTGCCCTCCAGGCTACAAACGAAGATGACCATCAACATATGCTAAATGCTTACGACACGTATTGTAAGACATAGAAATTAACAGTAAACGTGTCAAAAACAAAGATTGGCAAAACAATTGTAAACAATTTAAACAATTTTGAGATTGAGAATGTAAATGAATACAAATACTTGGGAATGTGGTTCGAAAACCCCCCAATAAATTTAATATATACAACAAAAAAAAAACTTAAAGAAATCAAATGAATATTGTTTGTCAATTGAATATCGTTTAAAATTATTTGTTGCTGTTTCTATATTACTCTATGGTTGTGAAATCTGGGGATTTGAAAACATTAATATAATAGAAAGTGTACATATCCAGTTTCTCGATATTTAGCAAATGCAAGGAAAAGCACACTTGTATATATGTTATATGGAGAGTTTTGGACGAAAACCAC